>NW_028186546.1:4467901-4502424 GCF_003343005.1 Rhea americana
AAAAAAGAAAGATGCTCTGCAGAGGGAGAATGGAAGAATTCCAAAAAGGAAAAGGCATGTGGATGAGAAGGGAAAAGGAAACCTCAGCTGGTGACTTCGGGAGAGAGGAGGAATTTGTCAGAGGACAAGGGAGAGGTGAAAGCAAGAAGACAAGCCCAGTGGGTCCTGGCCCACAGGGTGGACTCTCAGAGGTGGCGCAGCAACCTGGGATGCTTGGCCGTGAGGGCACATTGGGAAAGGAGCCCAGACCCAAGCCTTGCCTTGGATGGATGAAACAGGCACAGCCTTCTGATGCAGTACTTGTAAGAAATGTAGCTATGAGGGAAGAGATGCTTCGTCAGTGCATTTGTCCATGCCAGACCCCTTCATGGAGGCAAGGGTAGAGGGATGGAGCCTGAACTCAGAATGTGTTCTTCAAGTTGGGATAGGTCAAACACAGGATTTGATTTTGAGTTCTTTTTTTTTTTTTATTAGGGGACCATGATGACTGTGTGACTAGTGCTACATATCCCTGGATTATGCCAAACCCACAGCCACAGAGGACTGTCAGACATCTGCAGGAGTGCCAGTCTCTGCACTCTGCTAGTGTGCAACCAGTTATTTTTGTGCAAGTGCTAAAGACTTAGCATGTGTACATCAGCAAATAGAGACACCAATGGTGTCAGCTCCAGTGGTCACCATTTTTCACCACTTTCTGCTCTTCCAGATGTGCATTTCCAGACTACAAAGTTACTAGATGATTTGTCTCATTTCTCTGATAACCAGTCTCTCTGTACAGTKTTTTCCCCCATTTCTTTATGGATGCCACATTGCTACATCCATAAAACAAGTTTATGGGACATTCCCTGCCCCCATGTCATAAATCAAGATCCATAAAATATGGAGCAATTTATGGCTGACCATTGCCCAGTTGTATGTTAATGTTTGAACACAGTCATAAAAGAATTAAGTCATCTCACCTCTGACCATCTTTTAGGACAAAAGCTCCTTATAAAACCAAGCTCTGCTTGCCAGCAAGGTATCTTCTCTTGTGTTGGGAGCACAAAGAGCCTTTCCACCATGAGCTTCACTGGAAAGTATGAACTTCAGTCTCAGGAAAACTTTGAACCTTTTATGAAAGCCCTCGGTAAGTGTCTGATTCGTTTGACTATGCATGTCATACGCTACTTGTGCCTGTGCAGCTTCCACAGGTATTTGGAATAATCTAATTGTATGTATGTGTTGATGCTATAGGTTGAAAATGCTTCTCATTTCTTATTTCTGTCTGTCACCTTACGATGCTAAGGAAWTTTTTTTTAATGCATATACCTGGAGAGATCATCTCAAAACACAGAAGAGAAAGTACCTCTCTCATTGATAGTTGGAGGACTCTGGGTGAAATTCTTCAGCTCACRTGAAAACGGTCCCAGGAGACTCTGCAGCCAAGGGCCACGGCGACTGCAGCAGACAGCTGCGAACACGTGCCAAGCCAGTAGGATGCATCTGGCTTCAGGCAGTCACAGATCTGTCCCCGCAGGCGGTGAAATGTGAGAGTGAGCAGCCTGCCTCTCAGTCCAGTGTGCTGCCACTCTGCGATGGGGCAAGTCTCCAGACTCCACCGTTCATCAGAAAAATAGTCTACCTGTTTAGATGCTTAAGGATGGACATGGCTACCTAGATTGCCAGGCAACGTGTTCCTGCAGGTAGTCAGGAGGGGKTTGCACTACTTCTGCTGCAGAGGCTCTATGTGTCAGATCAGCTTCAGGACCTGTGAGAGGATTTGAGTCACCTAGTTCAGAGGGACCCTGAAACTCATCACAAAAATACCTGGTTCCCTCCTTCTGCCTTGATTTATTCTGTTTTCTCTGCTTGTTTCTCTGCTTTCTCTTTGATGATTGGCCAAGGGAAATAGCTGTTCTGCTCCCAGCCAGCTCCTTCACACAGAGTCCTGGATGAGGTTATTTGTTATGCTTCCACACCAGCAGACTCAGGGCTGTGTGGCTGCCAAGGACCTGTCACCCTGACAAGGTTTTTCCACACTAGCATAAAACCCTTTGACTAGGGGTCCCACAGGCCCTCAAATCCTCCTGTTTTCCTTTGGTTTCCCGCTCTAGTAGCAGCAATCTGCCCACTGATGGCTCTAATGTGCATCAAACGGCCCTTGTTTCTGGCCAGGAATTCCTGACGATCAGATCCAGAAGGGCAARGACATGAAGACCATCTCAGAAATTGTGCAGGACGGGAAAAAGTTCAAGGTCACTTTGACCACCGGCAGCAAGGTGCTGACTAATGAGTTCACCATCGGGGAGGAGTGCGAGATGGAGATGTTTACAGGAGAGAAGGTCAAGGTGAGTGATCGTCTGCCCGTGCTGTGAGTGCTCAGGTATGTTAAATTTCCTTTCCAGCCATTCCCCCTGCACTTGGGCCAAAGGAAAACCCTGAATGACCAGCTCACAGGTATTGAAGCTGACAGTGGGCAGCCTAGTTTTGTCCCTTGCTGTTTGCATGCGTGAGTTGATATAGCGGAAGGAAGGCTGAACCCTGAAACCAAGTCTGTGGATGTGACACTCGGTGCTCTTCTAGGTGCACATTTTCAGACACAGTAGGTCCATTTCAGAGCAATCTTTCTGAGAAACTTGGAACCTGAGACTTTTAGGTTTCTATCTGCCCTATTAACTTTTACAAAACACTGTACGAACTCCTCACTCAGCATCTCTGCAGATGTGGCCTTGCATTTCTAAAGCTATTTTATTAGCCACTTTGGAAAACACTGGCTGTGACTGCAAAAAGTATTCAAAGATTTGAGGTGTGAAAGACTTGATTTTCAATCACATTGCAACATGAAATTTCCTTCTCAGCTTCATTTTGTTGACTTAAAGGCAGTGTAATAGAGAGAGCCAATGAATCTTAAAAAAATAAATCTGTTCTTTTAAGTCCAAGAGGCTCCTATCTTGTCTGGTAGTCTTTTCCACTGCTCCTATTTACACTGAGTGAGATGATTTGGCAAAGTGAGGATTTATCGTCCTGGAAATTGGGTCAGCTCCAGTTCCTAGACAATTGTTTAAAATGGTTATAAAATGCCAAGACAGTGCCACTGGCAAATATTGCCTCTTACTTCTGCCTCAGGAGAAGATGATATTGCAGAGGCTTTTGAAAGTAAGAAAACGGCTTAGTGATTCAGGCCCGGAGAGCYTCATATGCCATATCATGATTTTCAGCATCACTGAAATCCCTAACACATGAGCTAGGGGAGAACAGCTATTGTAAGAGTTTTACCTTCCAGAAATGGGCAATTAGAGGACAGGTGAATATATCTCACAGCTGCATTGGCAAACAGACAGAAATGGATTTGTTTGTTTTATTTTTTTTTAAACTGAGTAATTTTAATAATGAGTGATAGCTGCCCTGAGGGTGTTGGTGCTGGCTGGAGTCTTTGTAGACCTGCAGCTTTTGTCGGGCAGACTCACTGGAGGTGTCCACCCTCCTGAGAGCTTTCCAGACGTGGCTGTATTTCTTTATGCTTATTATCTTTCCCTCAGCTTGATTTAGACTAGCTCCAGCCTCACGTTGCTGTGCAACTTCCCATCACACTCCCAAAGGAGAGTGCTGCAGCAGCATGCTATAGACAGGCCATGGATAGAAGATGATGCGGCACCTGTGAGCCCCGAGCCCAGCTCAGGTGGCTCCACAGCTCTTCACTTTGCAGTGTGCAGGCYTTCTTGGCCTGGGTGCTGAATGAGCCTCGGGTGGAAAGGGAAACACTGACCTAAGGAGCCCCAGGGCTGCACTGAGACACCAGCATTGTTGAGTGTGAGGAACCTTCCTTCTCCTCCCCTGAGCTGATGGCCAGCATGATGCCAAGCCTGGCTGTTCCAGCATCTTATGGTGCAGGAGCTGTGAGTGGGTCCCAGTCCAGAGGGGACAGAGGTTGAAACAGCAGCAAAATTGCACCACTGTCCTAGAAGGCCAAAGTAAACACCCATACGCTTGCTGTGTTGCAGTCACCAATAGCATAATCCTCTCTCTTCATCCTCCTGGGAAAGCCAAAATCACAGGGAAGCAGCATCCTGCAAGCAGCCTGCACAGAGCATGGTGGCAGCTCAGTGATTACAGGGAGGGACAAAAGGCAGGAGCTGAAACAGTCTTCAGTAGTAACGTTAATGTGTCTGTCTCCTCCCCCCTCTACCAGACTCTTGTGCAGATGGAAGGTAACAACAAGCTGGTGACAAATATGAAAGGGCTGAAATCCGTCACTGAACTCAATGGAGATATTATCACTCACGTACGTACAGAAGAAAGGGGCACTGGCATGAACAGTGGTGTATACAACAGCCTTCAGGGGTCCTGGTGGAGGCAACAACTACCAGCCCAGAGTAATGCTGAGGAACTCAATGAAGTCTTAAAGACTAGCATGTGCTAGCATTGTGAGTCCGAAGCCCAAGCTGACCAGGCAGACAGGCACTGAAGGCAGTTTTTGTGTAGTCCGAGGGACAAGGTACTCTCTGAGTCCCCAGTAGGCATTAACATAATCAGATCATGTTCTCCTGCTGAGATGTAGATCTGTGGCTGGACATGATACTTCCACATAAGAGAAGTATGGCAGACTGATCTCAAAAAATGGATGCCAAATTATCCCTAGTTACTTTGGTGTATTCATTAATATAACCAAAGCCTTAATAACTCCCTTTGTAGGAGATAGACTGGGGACCAGTCCTGTCTTCTGATGTGCAGGATCAGATCCTTTCTATGCAGAGTTTTCAGCCATGCACAATGAAAAGCTAATGCTTTGCATTTGCTTTGTAGACCCTGACCATGGGAGATCTCAGCTGCAAGAGAATCAGCAAGAGAATCTAGAAATCCTGTGCATGTTTATCATTTTACTGTGTAAAATGTGTCCATTAAAGTCAAATTTATATTAAAGACATTTTCATTACTATCATCAGTCCTTCATTGTGGCTACAGGGAAAGGTTGTAATTTTCAGGGAGGTGTTGTAAGAGCTGCCTGGACCATGGCGCCTGTTCTTCACGTATATCTATGCCCCAAATATCTATGTCTATATCTATGCCCTGAGCACAGGCTCAGTCTCCAGGGTGACACATCTGTGTCATTCATCTGGCAGCACGGATGTGCTCTGGGTTGGCGCTCATCCTGCCAGCCCGCCCCAGGCTCCTGCACCCATTGAGGAGCCATCCTGAGAGCTGGTGCATCCCAGCTGCCCTACTGGGATGGAGGGAAGAGCACCCACCAGGCTAGGGAAAGGGCTCTGGCCCATCTTATTAAAGACATGGCCTGACATGGCTGCAAGGCGACTGATGGAGCCAAGGTACAGGGCAGCTAAGGGTGTTGGATAGCTGGAGACAGCAACATGATAGCAACCCTGTGGCTGTTTTGTCCCTGTCTGGAAAGTCAGGCTGGCTGGGCACTGGATGCCTTGAGGTAGGGATGAGCATAAGGGGATTTGGGGCATCCCAGCAGTTGTCTCCATCCTCACACCTCTGCCTGAACGGGAACAGGACTCAGCCCTGCTGACTCCAGGCAACCCATTGTCACCTCTACCCCATCACTTCCCACTGATCAGAGGGCTCTGGACCATCCTCAGTTGTTAATTGTGTGTTTTGCCCCAAGGTGTGCATGATAAACTGGGTTACTGGAACTGAACTCCTTCTTCTGGGGTGAAGATTTTCTCTCCTGGCAGAAGAATGATGCTGGTCGCTCACAGGAGCCTCTCAGTCATCTCTGATGCTCTCCCTAGCACCTCCCAGGGCATTGCTCTCTGGTAGGCTAGATGAAGATGGGATTTTCTGACGTGCAGGGGAGAGGAAATTCTTTGCTGGTAGCATTCACTTGGAGGCTACTTGTGAATCTTCACTGGGAAATGAGTTTATGGTTGATGTGATGATGCTCTGGTTGGGACAATGTTCTCAATCTTCTAAAAGTTGAACAGGATGTTAGTAAAAGAACACAAGCACCTCCTCACCTCATTCTGCAACCCCAACACGTCCTACTGAAGGACCAATTTGTGCATCTCTCCCATCACCCCTCTCTCCTCAGAGAAGATTTTCATGCTGCAAGGAGAGGTGATCCTCATATTGGGAACTGAATCACTGGAGTTTGATAGACTGGATGTCAGATAGGCATTCATGAACAAACAGTGTCTAAAGAGGAGATCTTGGACTCCTGTGAACCCATTTTAGATCTGGAGCAGCATCAGTGAAATCACTGGGAAAGGACAGTGAGAAAAGCCCTCACTTTATTTTCTTGCTTTTCTGCTGAGGAATAGGTAAAGGATTCTTGAACAAATGGTCACTTTTCATCTCTTGGCTGTCACTGAAAGTCTGGAGCAAACCTGTTGGACTTTGACATGGATGAGCAGACACACCAGTCCCCAAATGAAATCAGAACATGACCCTGTCATGCTCACTGTCTGTAGAGGAGGATGGTTTTATGGTTATACCTGCAATGTCTCATATGTTACAGTAAGGATAAAGAACATACTGTTGCTCATAGGAGCCCAGGTAAATCCAGAGCCTTCAGCTTATGGCACATCCCCATTCTTCCATTTGGTGAAAAACATATGGTAGAACCATTAGCTGCCCCCATATCCACAGCCCACCTGCCCCTCATCACTCTGCTCCTGCAACTCCTTGGCCTGTAGGCTGCCTGTCAGACTAAGCCATCATGCCTGTTGCAGGACCCATCCCAGCACTCGTCTTCAACAGTTGTGTATGTACAAGGCTTAAACACAGAGCTAGCAAAGCAAGATCCAGTTGAAAACAGTCTGGTTRACTGGCATAAAGGGGGTCCAACCCTATCAGAATAACAACAGTGGAGCTGGGTGAGCAGCAAGAGCTGTGGTGAGGTTCAGCAGTGTGCAGTGGCCTCTCCACTCTACTGACAGCACAAGTACTCCCCAAAGAAACCTGATAAGCAAAGACTCAGCTTCTCCTGCCCTCTAGTTAGTTTAAGTTGGCACTCCTCCATTTCTCTGGCTGGTCTCTTGTAGAGCATGAAATTGGATTGTGTCCTAGCCTG
The DNA here is from genome assembly GCF_003343005.1 of Rhea americana. Taxonomy (NCBI): domain Eukaryota; kingdom Metazoa; phylum Chordata; class Aves; order Rheiformes; family Rheidae; genus Rhea; species Rhea americana. The sequence continues at coordinate 4,474,914 of NW_028186546.1, forward strand.
CTCTGACCCTCTTCTCTCTCCCTAGGGTTTCAGTCACTGCCTACAGACTTTTCCTAAGCTTAGATGGCTCGTCACTGGCAAACAACCCATTTATTATCCCTTTTTACTCAGTGCAAAGTTGGGCATATCTAAGCAGACACGTGCCAAATGTCATGAGTTGAATCAGCCCATGCTGAAGGTGAGTAAAGGTAAATCAGTTCCTACCTAGAAAGTGCTCATTCAGTTAGAGCAATCCACTTAGCCAGTGCCCCACATTCATGCAACCAGTTCTGCCACAGACCCATCTCATGTCCATCGGCTGCTAGCACTGTAGACATTACCTAATTTTAGATAAGGCAAATGATTTATCCTAATTAATTTATCCTGAARTTGAATCTTCGCTTAGCCTGTGTCACTTGCAAAGTGCCCTCAGTTTGATATTGTATCGCTGTCAGCTGAGGAATCCTTTTTCGTTTTTTCATCAGAAAAAAAACTGCACACAAAATACCATCTGTGGATGAAATCCTGCAGGGCTTTCTCACTTTGCCCCTGATGCTCACAAGCATACATGACTTTTTTTGGACCCAGCTTAGCACTTCTGCTGTCCCTTGGTAAAACACATGTCACTAGAAGAAATGATATCATCACAAGGAAGTGATAGAAGAAAAGGATAGAAGAAAAGATAGGAAAGAATCAATTAAAAATTTAACCAAGGACTTCAGGATCAGGACTTGCCTTGGAGAGAAACAAAGTTTGAACAWGAATTTAAATCATTTTATAACAGATTTTCTTTACTTTGATTTTTAATGCTAGCAGTAGAAAAAGATGTTTCTGCAAAGAGGTCCTGTGCTCTAAGCCCCTCAAAGATTTTTCAGGACTATCCCCCAGCATGTCCATGTTCTCAGACTGGTGCCACTGCAAAAAATCTTTTTGGATATATCATATTCATATATCACATTCCCTATGTTTGGAGTTGCCACAGGTGATGCTATCCCACAGGCATGAATTTGTGTTAAGCTCAAGTTTTACTCCTTCTTGTGGAAAAGACTGGGGGAGGTCTCATTGGTGGGTTCAGGCATGACTTGAATCTTTTGGTTTTTGAGAGCAGCTTCTCTCATCTTGTAATACATGAACTCATTCTGCTGGAACATGCGCAGCTCCATCTCCGTCTGGACACGCATGACCTGAGGGACAAAACAGGTTAAAGACCTGTGATATAGGGGATCTCAAAGGAAGTGAATAACTTACTTCCTACACACAGAAACCATCCATCAGTGAYGTCCTAGACCACATAATGACTGCAATGCACCTTGTTCTAGGTCTCACACTAGCAGAATCAAACTGGACACAGATGCATTGCAACTCATTACTAATAAAGCCTGCTAGTGACAGAAGGACTCAGGAGTGGTAAGCAAGGAAGCAAAATGGTCACCAATATAAGATAATGAAAATCACTTGGTAAGCCGGGAACAGGCCCACCACTTGTAATTTCATATCACCAGATCTCATCTCAGAGCAGAGAAATCAAGCTGTCTGAAGAATGGAAGGTTTTGTCTTTGGGCACAGTAAAAAGATTCAGGGGCTCACTGGCCATTTTTAATAATATGCCCTGATGCAGGTTAAAAACTATTTTTTCAGAGATGAAGGAACATAAGAAGGAACATGCATCTCCCAGCAAACTGAAATACAACCTGGAGAAAACCACAGCACTAGTAAGACGTAATTATTAGTTAACCTATCTCTCAGTTCTTAGGAATGGGTTGTTTCTACTGCTTGAACGTAATTCCTTTATAGACAGCTCACCCAAATAGACAGCAGACAGCACAGGAGATCCTGACACCTACCTCCAGGTCTTTGGTAATTGGGTGGGAAGGTCCRTGGGTGACCAGGAGAATGGCATAAGCTTTACAGATCATACCATGCCCAGCTTCAATGAGACCAGCATGCCAGTGGGTCACTCCTGCSCGCATCAGAGCCATCCCCAGCTGCGCATTGTTGGGATGGTATATTTTCCTGGAAAAACATTGTGTAAATTTAGTTTAGGGAAGTTCTGAGTTCCCAAATGTTTGTCAATGACATGACATGTTTGCTGAAGAGTAGACTGTTTGCTGAAGTGAGAATTCTGTTGCATTCATACCACTGAAATCTGCAATCTGCTTAACAAGGCAAGTATGAGTTACACAAGGACATGAATTACAGAAGGACACGAGTTGATGTGACAGGGCCTGAGGATGAACAACCTGCCAAAGGTGAAAGCCGTACACTTGGGTCAGAGGAATCCAGGCTCTGCAATTCCACATTATTTTAGCACACACTAAACCCAGATCTAACCCTATGGCCCAGACTTCACCTACTTAACTTCAGGCACTGAACTGGAGTGCTTAAACTGAGAATGCAACAATCATCAGCTTCTCATCCAATGTGTGGAAAGAAACAAGCAGTTCCAGAAACTCCAGAAATGTTCATGTCATTCCCTGGCAATGGATCTCTCCCTGCGGGGACTCTCACTCTCCTAACTTCCATACTTACTTGCACGTCTGCCCTTAAGGGCTTATTTAGCATTTTGCACAGGCATGTCACAAAGTAAAGAAGGGAATTACCATGGTCCCCATTTTAGACTGAGAAATCAAGGAACTAGGGAAAAGGGAAGCAATTTCCTCCACATCATTCAATAGATAAGTGTTAAAGCTGGGACTCAAACAGGTTGTCAGACCACAAGGCCAAGCAAGTCCCTACTAGACACTATAACCCCTCTGGAAAGAAAAAATATCACAAGCTTTTTGAGGTAGAATGGACCAAAAGGACATGTAATGGGAATGAGTCACTTTCAGCTGGAGGATGAATGGGATAATGAAACGAGTTTTCCTCCCTTCCATTCTCTGTGGTTTTCACTGCTGATTTTTTAATCCCTTGCTAATTAATACTCATCAGCCCTGGGGCAAAACCTCAAAAATAATTAGATATGTCATTTTTACTATATGGTCAGTCCTCGACCTATGTGGACCAAGCTTAAAGTTCTTTGTTTTCAGTGGGCATTGAGCACAGGACTTAAGCATGTTAATTAGCCAAGACAAAAACCCGAATATTACTCAAGAGTGAAGGAGTATCTTGAGTGCAGCCACCTGAGAGTTTCTCTTATCACTGCAATGTCTCCCTCCTGCAGTTCACAGGGGAACAGTCCATGTTCTGCAGTGATGGCCTCTCTTTCCTGTACCCAGGCTCTATGTTTTGCTGCCAGGGCAACCCTGAGATGTTTCCGAGACAAAACAAAGAGGCTAATGAAAGATGTAACCAAACTTCTTGCCAGTTATAACTTAGTAAATCATCTGTTTGAGAACTCTTCATTTAGGAAGTGGGGCTCTTCCTGTCTGGTGATATAATCCAGTTTGAATGCCAGCACAGCTGCCCTATGGGAAAATACTAATTTCTGTAAAGTAAGAGCAAAGTTGGCCCGAAATTCTTTGTATAACACACTGTCTAACACCACATGACCACAAAGAATCGCCAAAAACAAGACACAGCCATACAGGTAGCCATCCACCATCCTCTTGGCGTAGTCAGCTGCCTCCTCAAACATCTGGAGGTAGGAGAGCACCTCTGAGGCAATGCTGAGGATCCTCAGRAGGTAGATGTTCGTTTCCGCCAGCACAGGCTCCTGTTTCTTCAGGCACTCACGGCACAGCCTCACAGCCTAGGTCCGGAGAAAGTGGGAAGAGGAAGAGAAGGTCAGAAGCTGCCACACCACAGCCCTGTGGGCTGCACAGTCGTTATCAGTCCTAGAGGCCAAGCCAGTCCCTGCAAAGGGTGAGGAAGTTAGGAAATGTTTTTATTTGYCACAAAACATCAGTCTACAAAAATGACGGGGCTCAAATTCATCCTTTCTCAGGATTACATTCATAAAACTGGCAAGGAAGAAGTGAGACCTTTATTTCAGTGTTTAGGACCTAGGACAAAAAAAAGATGCCAGCAGCTTGGGTTTATCAAGGATTGAGTGCTAAAGGAGCACTTACACTCCAGTACCACCCACCCAACCTTCTCTTCCTCCACACTGGAAGGCTTCAGCCATTTCTCAAAGTAATTTCAAACCTTTAGGCTGTTGGTCAGCCTAGAGTGTTTTCCTGAAGCTAATACACTCTGAACAAAACAATTAAATATTCTCTGGGTCAGAAAAGGAGGAAGAAAGGAAAAAACAACTCCATAGCCTGCTATAGGCTATAGGACATTAGAGCAGAGAGCTGGTCCTGGAACAGCCAATGTTGATATTGTTTACACAGAGTAAAGCAGTTTCAGCAAAAGAGATGAGAACAGGCAGATCTGGCAAGTCTGACTTTTAAGCTTGCCTCATGAAACTCATCTTTTTCACTTGGGAGGCCATWGATTTCATGATCATGTTAAAAATGCATGGCCATGCTGCAGGCAGTCCMGGGGCACAGCTGTCAAAGCAGGTAGACAGCCCCGCTTCACTCCCAGGCAGCATGTGTGCAGAGGRCGAAAGCAAAAGCCCAGAGACTCACTTCATGGTAAACTCCCTCCAGGCGGGCCTTGTTAATCTTCTCCAGTGTGTCCTTCGAGAAYTGGATAACCTCCTTCACCATCTCTGCAGAGGGCTGGGGACAACATTAAGAAAACTGATGAGGAAAATGCACTACCGAAGGCATGCCAAAATGCCCTACTTAAAGGGACACCCTGGCCATCAGTCTGGGAACCCAAACCAGCTCAGCGTGATGTTTATCCATCAGTACCTTAGTCCCACTGGAAGTATATCCCAGTGTTTCTCAGCCACTCCAACCCTCGCACTAAGTTTGGGTTGAAATGGTCCTGCTACCAAACCCAGAGGTGAAACTCCCACTCCTTTCAACAAGGGTTTCATTGTGTATTTGAGAAGACATGATTCAAGCATGCCTGACAAAACACCAACCAGCTCCTGATTAGCTGCCTCCACTCCCTCCATTTAATGCTGAAATATAAAACTATCATATCCATCATCATCATATATCTTCTGTTTTTCTGAGCCTTTAAAATTCACATTAGGGAAGTACTTTAGTTTTCAAGACCTCTATAAACGGGAAATCTGTAAATGGGAAATCTGAAATCAGCCCACAATCACCTTACTCCAGGAGTGGGAGTTCACAGGAAAAGTCTGGTCTGGGGACATGAGAGAGTCATTTCCGAGGCATGTGCCCAGTAATCAGACAGGACCTCAGGGTACGGATCTAAGGCAGGTACCCTCCATTGCAATGAAGGACACACAAATTTGGATTCAGGACTGCAGGACTACCCCGTTGTCTTTTTCTCACATCTGGTCAATGAGATTTTTGAGGAATCTGTGAAATTTAGCTAGTTGGGAAAGGCTCTTGAAAGGTTAAGTCAGAAAGAACAACAACAGCTTATCCATCTAYTTATGGATATGTATGTATGTGTTGTGTTTGTGGTATATTTTATTATTACATACGATTAARCTGAAACTATTTAGGTAATSAGATTTTARCAGCAATCTGAGCAGTATTCATGATGTCCCAGCAYGCAGAGCACATTCAAAGGCAATGCTCATGTCAGTGCAAATTACATTGTTATGTTGTCTGAGTAAAGACTCCCAGAATAGGAACGCTGAACACCACTTTCATAGCAGCTTTGTCAAATAAAAATCCTCTCTTGCTTTCATGAAGCCCCTAATCCGGTTGCCGTCGTAAACAATGGGAGCTTTGCTACTATTTGGAAGGAGCAAGAGGCTGGAGGCTGGAGCGGCTGTTGAGGATGTAAGCTGTCACTCCGGCATACATATATTCATAGCACTTTTTCCACACAGCTGTGAGTGCTGCCGCTGTCAGGCAATGGAGCTTGAATTTGGAGAATGTGATACAGCAGGCGGCAAGCAGACGTGCTCTGTGGGTGAGGTCACTCTGGATGCTTATTGTCTGGGGACGGAGAGTATTTTTAATAGCTGAAATCATGCACCTTGCATAGTTGCAAGGAGGCTTTTTCYGTGTGAACACTCAAGATTGGTGGTGCTTACCCTTACCCTTACAGCGCACGCACTCCTGCTGTGCACTGCAGAGCCCTTCTACTGCATGTTCCTGGAGAGGGGACGGTGCAGCTCACCACCCAGTCAAGGCTTGGTAGCCAGTGTTGAATGAGAGCTGAGATTTCTAGAGGATTTATACAGTCCACTGCAAGAGGTGTTCAAAAATACTTACACAGAAAGTCAGATGAAAATGCTTTTATATCAGAGGACTGAAGTCCGAGGCAGCTTTGCAATGAAAGTGAGGCATTTTAATAGTCAGGATTAGTTTTAAGAGGGAACTTTATAAATATAGTAATGGAATTATAGAACAGGGTCTTCTGCAATAGCAGGGAAGCYAGAGCCAGCAAGCCAGAGTCTCTTCCAGCCCTCTGTCCTACTGCAGACAGGAGCTCCCTGACAGTTAAGAGTCTGTTTTTCCAAACCTTTGGTCAGGGAGAGATTTTTGCTTTTGGCAACAGACAAGAACAGATCTGACAAGGTAAGATCCAGTTTTTCCTGACAGCCACCTGTGTGAACATAGGGCTGAGCTTGGCTTTCTTGAAGCTGCRCTGATCTGGAGGCTGCGGATCTTGTCCTAGCTCCTAGGAGGCCACAGCTTGTTCCACCACTGCTGCCAGTAGTGCTGATCTAAGAGGTCTCACATCCCACCCTTGTGGTTTGCTCCTGCCCCACAAACCACCCTGAGCTGTACTGACTTGCTAATATATTAAAATCCTCTTGCCTTGCCCTGACTTCCCTTCCCTTCTCTTGTAGGTCATAAAGTCTACAAGAGTGAACTCCCCCCATAAGCTAACACTGTCACAGAAGGGAAAAAACAGAGCAGTTAAATCCTTGGGCAGAGCAATGAAAAAGAAATTCTTAAGAGTTACCAACATGTTCATAAACTGGAGCCGGTGGCCAAGAAACACACCCTAAAGTCAGCAGGATGTGACTAGACACATCCTTACACTCTCYCAGTCAACGGCTTGTGAGACTTCCAGAGAAACACAAATCACTAAAAAATGAATGGTCCAACACGTAAGTCTGCCCAAAGCAGCCAGGCACAGAGAAATGTCTGTGATAATAAAAATTCATTATGACAGGCCTTTGCAAAGATGGACTGGAAGTTTGAGCTCCTCGGCTTCGCAGAACCAGCGTCACGTTTTACAAATTGTACAGCTTCAGCAGTGCGGGATCACTCTGTTTCTAAAAATTATCCGTAATATATTTTCAGTTCTACTGCTCAGGACTTTGTTTCCCATTCAGTTCCTCACAAAAAGCTCAATTTAAATGCCAGTATTTTTCTCCCCTCTAAACTTATTTTCTAATATTTCAGCATTCTGCCTATGGAGGGACTGCTAGGTCTGCTGGGAAGTTTTATAAACTTGGGGAAACRCATTTGGTTAGTTTTAACACAAGAGAGTTAGAGGCAACTTTGGGGGGCTTTTAAAATGAAAAAATGTGCAGTTACTGGATGTAAAATGTGACATAACAGGGATTAAACTGACCTTACATGGTGCTCAAATTGGTATAGTGTTCAATTAAGTTTTAGTTCTGGTCTCCTTTTTTTTTTTTTTTTTTTACATTGGCACTATTTAGTTGTGCTTCTGCTAAAATCTAGCTTTATTGCTACTGAGAGCATCACCGGGCTGAGGAACTACAGCTGTGCTCTCTTGCGGGGACATGACTTTGTTGTCTCCTACTGTATTTTCCACTAACTAAACCGAGAGCCAGCTTTGGCTGGCACGTCACGGCTGCCTGTGGGTTTGGGCACAGCTGCTGTGGCAGGACCATACCTTGCTCTCCCCTTCTTTCACAGCCAGCATCAGGTCATCCTTGATCTGCTTCTTGCAGTGCTCACACGTGCAATCGAAGTAATACTGCTTCTTCAGCTGCTTCCTCCGCTCCTCGCTCACATTGAGGAAATCCACATAGGAAACGGTCAGCTCGTCCCCGGGAGAAATCTTGCTCAGTGCCCTCAGCTCAATCCTGGGTGCAAAGAAGAGAGGTGGGCTTAGAAAAGCAAAGGTGCAGGGCCCTAGCTGCAAAGCCATCGGGACTGGTGCTGCTAACTGCCCCAGCCCTTGCACTACTGTACTGCTTTATCCCTCCGGGGAGGCCAATGTACAGATGTGTAGCCCTTCAGCTAACTAAATGCATACTAAAAGGCTCACAATGTTTCTCCTGCCCCTCTGCCAGTCCTAGCACAGATACACTGCAAAGAGGAAGGGGCCTGAACTATAACAGACTACAGCCAGATTAATTTATCTGRGTGGGGGCTCAACCTAGACATGAACTTCTGTCATGTCGCAGGGGATTCGCCCGAAGAAAACCCTGTGATGAGAAATGCACAAGCAGCATTACAAAACGCTGAGTTTAGACTTTGGATCTTTTTAAAGTACTGCTTGCACACTATTCGTGCAGCCCTGGTAAAACTCCCAGATCCCAAGCCCATGCCACTTTCGGTATCATTTTTGCTCTGAAAAGTTTGGAGACCTTCCCTCTGGGCTGCCGGCTAGGAGATGCCTTTTCACACATCTTCATGAAGACATAGAAACAATCCTATGAGAAAGGTCTACACTGGCCATAGCCCGTTTGAGCTGATGGCTGTTGTTAACATCAAACATAAGGAAATTGCTGGTCTCCACAACCGTACCAAAATTCACGGCAAACACCTGAAAGGAGGACAGGCCTTTAGAAAGTCAGATCCCTGTACCTGCCTCACTCTCATGTCTTTTCCTGAAAAAGGTCTTAAATAATGTGGACACTCAAAATAAGTCCCTTGCTATTTCACTTTAGCAGACTAAATCTCTCTGTTGGTTACTCAGGGTCATCTGGCAATCAAGGGGGCGTAACTGGCTGAAGAGTTTAGCCCAAGTGGAATAAAGCCCCATAAAACAGCAATAGCAAGGTGATGCTTTTCTCATCCTRCTACAATCCACCCCTCCACCAGTAGCTCTATCTGTTGTTAGAAATAATTCAGTATGTCCGAGACAAAAGACCAAAGGCCTCACCAAAGACAGAGCCAGATGCATTAAAAATATGCCTGTTGTGGGGCAGGAGGGGGGGGGATTATTTCTGCATGATAGTATTTCTGTAACTCACATCAGGAAACTTTGAACTCCAAGGGCGTAACGCTGAATCTTGCAGCCACTCCAGGGCGGCTGGGTAAGCGACCCTTCGAGGCTGGTCTTGACCTTCTCTTGGCATTAGGTCACATCAACAGCATATTTCCTACTAAATTCATCACTAAACATGCCATCCCCAACAAAAGCAGCTATTAGTTATGTCATGCCCATGAGAAAATGCCAGCCAGTCAGAGAGAGGTGCTGCTAGCTACTCCAAGGAGAAAGTGCATTAAAAAAAAAAAAAAAGGCAATTTCCAAGGTAAAGGTTCTCATATTCAAACATTCCTTTTCACACTTAATGGGATCTTCRTTAAAGTAAGTAAGTCATGCAGAGAAGCAGAATCAAGCTTTTGACTTTTATGATGCCCCTGATAGCCTAAGCAAGCTGGGTGTATTTTAAGCAGCCGTCTCTCACRTCAAGGAGATCAATAGGGTTTTGGACAAGCGTGCAAGCACATGGCATGTTTAAAACACTGCAGCTAAAGGGACACTGTCAGCTGAGAGTGGMTGGAGCAGGGGTTTATAAAACACCCCCACCACCCTTGTCCCTTGCTCCCTTTCCCCACTGCGTGCACCAAGTACCAGCAACCTTGTAAGATCCAGGCAGAGGCACAGTGAGGGCCTGATAGCTCAAAACCAAAATTACCCAGACACAGTAACTGCAGTCAGAAATAACACTCACTTGYGCATTTTTATGGTCCTCTCTGTAATGCACAGAGCAAATAGCAATGGTGTCAAAAATCACTTTAGAAGCATTTCACCTCCTACTTGAGTGACCCTGTTTGTTTGAAATTGGAGTTTTAACACACAGTGTCCCTTTAACTGGATTGACTATATGTACCAAGTGCAGTGAGCTAACCAAAGAGCTTTTCTTTTTTTTACACACATTTCAGTGAATTCTTTAACAAGAGACAATTGTTTGGAACAGGTAACAGTGGCATCATTAAAAGGCAAACCATTAAATAGCTATTGTGATAAAAATGGATGAAATCTGCATCTCGTGGCATTGCCGTTGTCGTCAGTGCATTCAAAGGGCACTGCCAGTTACAGAAGAAACATGGAATACTTAGTATGTCAGTAATGCAATCATTTCTCATCTCGTAATAGGCAAGGTTTTATTTTGGGCTATACAAGATTAGCAAGACCTTGTTCTGACTTTCATGCCCTTGCCGTAATCAGGGGAGGAGAAATGAGAAGTGGAGAAGGGAAATCTCAGAAGGCAGGAAGCAAGGGTAGAAAGGCAGRGAGGGAGCTGGCAGTGAGGGAGCTGCTCATAGTGAGTATCACCATCACGTTTATAATGCACTAGAAAATGCAGAGTTAAGWGAGGTTTGGGTTTAGTTTACACGGAGGATGAATAGAAGTTCAGAAAAAGGGGAAAGTGAAACTCTCCGCAAACAGCGGGCTCTTTCAGAGCCCCTCGATGCTGCTTGCGGCTTTTTTTATTAACACGGGGCGTGAGGGGTAGAGGCCAAGGGGAAGGAGGATGCTTACAAGACCGACCCACCTCATCTGTGTGTGGAACATTGATCTTACAGCCTCATGACTGAAAGACAAAACAAACATCTGCAGTTTACACAGGCACAAGTACAACACAAGAAGCTGGGGTCTGGGTGCCCGGCGTTGGGCACCGGGATGCAGCTGCAGCCTGATGGTGTAAGGAGCTCCTGCTTTCGCTATCCAGCTGCCACAAGCGAGATGCTCAGTGCCTGGCCGTGGCACATTTCAGTGACAGCCATCCTGGCACGGTGCTTTGGGGAGTGCTTTCGGCCAGCAGACAAGCAAAACCCTCTTCCCGCATTTCACAGGTGCCAATGGGGCTAATTCTCCTGCATGGACCAGAGATGTCTCCACTGACATCAGTAGAACCATGCTCACTAAAATATAGCTTGAAACAGAAGTTAGTCTGGGCTATTAGCAACCATGCTCTATGTGATGAGTTTAGTGGGTCCTCAAGGCCAGTGCTCTGCCTTGAGCCCAGAGAGGCCCCATTCCCACTGAAGGGAATAGAGACAGTCCTCCTGGCAAGAGCAGCTAGGGTTTTCCACCAGGTTTTCTCAAAAAGATAAGAAACTTTCACCCTTTAACTGGCCAATTACACAATATTACCAGTTGGTCAAGGTTTAAAGTCAGGATGCACATGGGAGCTTCAAAAGGCTGCCAGGCAAACAAAATGTAATTCCTCTGCTTACCACCCAGAAACTCAGATTCAGGGTTGCTCTCGCTGTTAATTACCTCCTTCACTTCCTAAGCTTGCTTGAGAGGCTCTCCCAGKCCTCCCAGTATGGATTTGATCCAGGGCAATTGGATATCAGACTCCAATTGACTTTGGATCATGCCCTGTGTCCCACAATCCTAATCCAATGCTGTTCTCTCTTTGCTTGCTCCCCAGCTGCGTGATAAACACTTCATTTATCAGGTAAAACTGGCTATGAGAACTCAAGTGCACAAGCAATGTGTTAGTTAAAGAAAGGGAGGCCCTGGGGTTATCTTAAGCTCAACATTAAGGTTTGGTAAACACAGGACTATATGAAATCTCCAGACTAAGTGGGAAATTTTGATGAAATACATGGCTGTGCCGACTTTAGGCAAGCAATTTCTCTCGGCTGGAGTTTTGCACATGACACAACTTGCTGGTTGAGCAGTAGTTTACATCTTGTCTGGCCTGGAAGAAGGCTGTGAAGGGCAAAGCATCCTYCAGCCGGGCTGCCCTGAGCAAATGCACAGAGATGGGCAGCCTCCACTCCCAGCTCCGTGGAAATGTCCCTACATTTCCCACTGGGCCTCTCACAGCTGTGTCACAGTTGTCCCACATAAGTTTTCTTGCAGGGCTCAGGTGAGGATGGGCAATGCACCATGGCCAGGGGTATCCTGCATTTGTACGTGACTGTTTTGCAGACATCAGTCACAACTGATGTCATTAGTCACAAGTCGTTAAGATCCCATTGCTAAAGAGTTAATCAATGATTAAAAGAGATTGTACACTCTCACAAAACTGAGGATTTGTGTGAGGGATAGTTACAAACACATCAGCAGAGAGTGATACATAGCTGATTGCAGGCTTCAGTAAAGAGAAACTCTTGAACTACGGACTCCCAGAACAATCTATAACTCATTAACTGTAATCATTCCTTTACAACTCATAAACTAAGCCTCAGTGTAAGAGTGTGACTCTAATTAGCTAATTACCAATTTATCTGTGTATTTGGAGACTGAATTTCAAAACTCAYAGAAGTAAAGGAAAAACTCTTTGCCAGTTCACTGGACCTTGGGCCAAACCCTACTGATAAGTTCTGTGTATTTGTTTTGTACATCAGAACATATTTTTTTAAAACAATAACCRTGAGAGAAATGAGCTCCTCTTTAGAAATCATTTTTTGATTTTTTGTTTCTAAGCTAAAAAAGGAAGAAGAAAGAAATCCACTCACTTGCCGTTGTTGAAGATCACGGTGCAGTTGGGCCAGCAGTCATGGTTGACCTGGCAGAGATTGGGGAAAATGCCCACACCAACAGCCTGCAGTCCTCTTTGGTCACTGAGGGTGAAGCCATTGCAGTTGATCTAGTCCCAAAATACAGGCACGAGCAAGAATTGAAGTAGAAAAAAATTAATTCAGCTACATTTTGGCATCAAGATTTCTCCACTCCCACTGATTCTTTMGGAGAGGTACATCCCATCTCCAAACCTTAGGAAGAATTGTCTGTGACGTTATCATAGCAGGTAACTGTAGAAATGACTCAAGCAGATAGACTGGCTCAGAGGAGAGCTGAGTGAACACTGCAGCATATTTGCTGCTAAAATCCATCCTAGATGTTTAAGATAAATTTGATTTGACCATGCATGGGATTTCTCATGTTTGCTTTCAGCAAATAATTCAGGAAAAGGTCACAGGAAAATGAATTTGAAGCAATTTAAGCAGAGTAGCTGCAGAAAGCAAAGTTCACTCTTGTAAAAACAGATATTGGTGTCAGTGATTAACCATGAGGGCTACACTCAGCCTGGACGCACGTCTGCTGGGTGGCTCACAGAACTCAAAAACCAACTACTTCAGTYTGTTATGAGTTATTATTATTGTTGYAAATCATTCAGGGAATAGTTTTTACTCACAATTATATACAAAGGAAATATTTGAAAAGGGAAAATGTGATAAGATATAGCAAATGAAATAACTCAGCTGCTAATTKTTTCATCATTTTTAATTGCTTTATTTCTGTTCTTAACTAAGTCTCTGCTCCACCCATACTTCCTGACTTACGCAAGGGCAGGCTATTCTGTTCACTAGCACATCAGTCTCCCTGACCCACTGGGCTGCAGTTCCTCTGCAGGGTCAYGTACGAAGGGATGCTCTGCATCCTCCCAGCAGAAAGCTGCATAGCCAGTGCTCGGGCCAACAAAGCCATCTTCTGTGCCACACCGGCCGGTGCAGAGCCACGAGAGGCGAGGGCCTCGCCTCAGCCTACACTGGTCCCCRGGGCAGTGTTGCTAGCCAAGGGGTTAGTGCATGCCTGGATACACTGACTGGCTTAACACTAGAGCTAGACAGAGAAACTCAGCCATAAGTAGTATCAGAGGAGTTTCCTTTTTGCTACTCTGAGAACATAAATTTACACTCAAATCAGAAATAGATACTATAAAGCATTACTATATTGTATCTGTTGTGTTTTCATATATATGTATCTATGCATATATATGTAAAAATCATATATAACTATATATGATCAGCATATACAGATGTAAGAATCTAGATTACACAACATGTGATAAACATCTTAATGCATATTTTAATATTATGTATTCAAAAATATTGTATTAAATATATTTTTTATATATATATGTATTATATATATGTATATGTATAGATATATTACATTTTAAGTATATTTACTGAAAATACATTTAAATGCATCCTAATTCTTTCAGGCGCAGAGAGATGCCCAACAGGACTTGTGATGTGAATGCAGCACCAAGGCCATTTGTCCACATACTTAGCTAAAAATGTTTCAGACCTTGACCTTGCTGTGCCTAGGTTTCCCACATGGAAATGTAGGACTGAGGCAGATGAGGAACGTGGCAGTATTCAAACTCTGACCTGGCTGTCCAGGCTGCTACAGCATCTTAAAGGCAAGCAGAGGAGGAATGCAGGCATCCTGGCCTGAGAAACTTAGGTTTACATCTGGGGTTGGCTTGGTCTGAGACCTTCCCTCTGAAGTAAACATTGCCCACAGCTTTAAAAATAGCGGTCACTTTGCTCTCCTGCCCATCAGACCTACCACTCCGAATACGTGGGAGATGAACTGTATGCCAAACTGCTGACTCTGTGGTGGCCAAAATTCAAGGAAACTCTCCACATCGGCTTGCAGCTCCTTCTTCTCCTCCTCATTGAAGTTGTCCACATGGTTCTGCAGGTCATCAATGGAGACCAGGCAGCCCTCTGCCAGCCCGCTGCCTTCCCTCTCCATCTTCCACATGATACGGGCTGCCAGCCTGGCCAGGGAAGAGTGCCACACGTTAATGTCACACTCTGACCAAGCCAGATGCACCTCAACCCAGCAGGAGGGCCATCAAAATTCATCCCCGCTCAGCAATGCCGCTGGCCTTCCCCAGTCCAGCTCATGCCCAGGTGCCCCTCTACCAGCTAGGCCACCCAGCTCCTATTTCCCACCCTTCAGAGGGAAGCTCTCTCTCCTCCCACTGCTTTCAGGCCAGGTCATGAGACAGAGCCAGGCTCATGGCACAGTCCCTCAGGATTGCTGCTCACCTGATGTTTTCAGTGGGCACCTTGCCATGTCTCTTGATGGCAGAGCACTCATTCTTGTGGTCCAGCCAGGCCGCTCTCTGGCAGGTCCGGTCACAGTAGTAGGCAAACTTGCACTGGCCACAGCGGTGGAGTCTCTCCTGCCGTTTGAAGCAGGTGTGACAGATGATGTGAGTCAGGCTGGAAGGACAGAAGGACCCGTTGGCTTATACCTCAGAGAAGGGCTGCTGAGCCTAGCATCCCAGTGGGCTGCCAGCTCCATCAAGCAAAGGTACTGCTGGCTTGGAGCCCCTGAGCTCCTCACACATGGTGAGGACAGACCCCTCCTGCCTTTCTGAGAGGAAGGGGAAACCTGCCAGGCAATGCCCTACCTTGTGCAACAGCACAATCATRTGTTTGTCTAGTGTTGTTGCTTTTTTCTTTGGCTATGCAGAAGAGACAGATATGCTGTTTAAAGGGGGGAAGTAATAAAACATTCCTCAGCTCTCAGCCCTCTTGTCTGCAGCTCATCTGCTTCTTCTCAGCACTGCCATTGTTAATAGGACTTTCAGTCTGTTTTTGTTTTGTGTCTGGCCCTTGTTGAAGTATCAGCCACCCATTTGCTGAGCAGAAAGCAGATGCTTAATGAGTCTATCACTTAGCTGAACACGAAGAAAAATGTGAAGGCAAAGAGCCAGACTGAGTGCTTCATCCTCCCACAAAGCCTCTGAGCTTGGCTAAACTGAAACCCATCTAGAGCACTGAGGTTTTCCTGCACCTCACACCGGCCATTGCACAAAATGGAGCAGCAGCCACTACCATACCTAAAWGACTTAAAAAACTACTGGGCTAGAGGGACCAAACATGGGCACATGAGGACAAACATACACATCAGAAATGCTCTGAGAGTGAGCAGATCAGAGACGTATCATAATAAAGGAGACTGATAGACTGAGATGGCTCCTACTAACATTTTCTTATGTGTCAACATTTTCTTAAACTGTGAGCTTGTCCTGATCACAGCCAACCTGCTCTGTCTCTGCATAGGGAAACCACATGTCTGCACTATTTGAAACCAAAATAGGTTTCCATGAATCAAAAAGCAGCTTTGCTTCTCACTTATTTTGTCTGTGGGCCAAGGTCTTAGTTGTACTGGTGGCATTGCACCAGTTGCAAGTGTTCTGCGTATTCTGTGGATTTTAGATGCCATTTTGCAAAGCTGCATGCTGGTATGGTTGCTACGGCTTGCAGCTCTCWTCAGGTTTTGTGCAGGGGATGCAGAGAAAGCTCCATTCAGGCAGAGAGCAACTGACCTTTGTAACGCCACAGCAGCCTTTGCTGCGGGCATCTACTAGGAGCACAGGGGCTGAGCCCTCCCTGTGGTGAGCTGGAGCACATATGATACCCCATGGACCATATTAATCTCCATGTGCTCTACTGGGAGCTGAGACACTTAGTTCACACAGGGAAACCTGCATGGACCTATCTAAACAGAGGTGGCTCAACACAGAGCTGAGTCCCACCCCGAGTGCCCTCCCATTGGAATCTGGGCCTTGGTTCAGTGCTGCCTTAGTTTTTCCACAACATGAAAGGAAGCTCATCTCACTCATTTGGAATGGTCTTTAGGGTGGAAAATATAAGGATGAACTTAAAGCATGCTRAGACGGGGGTTGCTAACTAGCAGTTCTCATGCTAAACAAGCCATGGGGGAGTTTGCAGGGCAGCTCCCACGGCAGAGTTTTGTCAGCAGGGAAGCAGAAGAGCTGCCAAGTTGAAGGAGAAGTACTTGCATTTATGATCACTGTAAGATTTTATTAATAAATCTGAGGGGATCTTTAATCTTTACAAGGCTAGTATGTCACTGAGCGGAGAATAACAATGATTTTTTGCTGGTCAGTGGCCTTGAATATGCCATCATGGGGCTACTTTTAAACACTAAAGGCAATGAGCACAATGCCTGATGTAATGATGTAACCTGCTCCCAGGGCATAAAATCCCTCCCCACTTAGTCCAGTGTTAGCTTTAGCACTGTGCTCCTTAGGCCACATGTAGCTTTCACACAGATGGGCTAGTGATGTAGATTTCTCCTCCAACCCATCAATCCCAAAACCTCATGTGAAATGGGAGGTATCTTTCTCTGGTGCCAGCAGAGATAGGTGCCACCCACCAGGTATTCATGCTTCTGGCTCCACAGTTTAACTAGCTGAGAGGTTACTGTGAATTAGACATTCATGGTATATCTGGGAAACTCCTTTCACAAGCAGCAGGCTTCTTCCTTGGGGATTCAAAACAGGGATTTCCATGAAGCATCCTATAACTATATATATGTAATTATAATCAAGGAGGAGGGTGCTGATGAAGAAGTATCAGGTCTGTCTAACCTCATACCTCTCTTTGAGAGTGTCCAGGGCCCAGGACCAAGGGAAACCCCCAACCACATGCCCCACTTCACACTTCCTGCTGCCTCCTGTTGAGACTTACTTCATCGGGAAGCAGGGGAGAAACTTCTCTCTCCTGCCCAAACAACTTCAGGACTTTTCCTTTGCTGCTGGACCCAGTTAGACACAGCAGGGTTGTTAATAAGCCTAAGGACCCATGGCTTTTAAATATGACAGGCAACACTGAGTTTCACTGTCCCGAGGATGAGGCCTGAATGGAGCTGGATYGAATGGTGGGAATGGATCCCACCTTGCAAGTACAGGACATAGGGTAAGGGACACAGTGGCAGAGGAAGTGGGCAGGCCTGCAGAAGTCGATGTCTGGCCCTGGAAAAGGCTTTTGCCTGGCTGATTTGCTGCTCTCAGCAGTCTGCTTCTTCAGGTGACTGCCCACTTTACCTCCACCTCCTCCTAGGTTTGAAGATATGGGAGAATTCACATTCACATCACTTAGACACTGCCAGCCCAAGGAGGGAGGTTCTCCTTGCTGCATAAAGCGCATCGACCACAGAGGCAAAGGGAACATCAACACCATGCACAGTCTGCAATGGGGAACTGAAGCACAAGGAAATAAAAATTTGTTGAMGGTCACATGAGAAGGCTGTGCCACAGCTGGAAATCAGACCCAGAACCCCAGAGTCCCCGGCCACAAGGCTGCCCTGCCTCTTCACTGTACATCTAAATATATACACACACAGATGTRTGTGCCTTTACAGGTATCACCATACCCTGAGAATGTGCTTACATTCCTGTAGCACAGTTACATGAGCTGCTAACACAAACCACCCTGATYCCTGGCTTTTGCAGGATGAAGAGGGACACTGATTTAAAGTGGGATGACTTGCAGCAGACAAAGCAGTGTGCAAAAATGAAGCTTGTAAAATGACAGTGAGTAGTGCCAGGTGGTGAGGGGGAGCCTGAATCAAGGTAGGCACTCAAGAAGGGGCAGGC
The DNA here is from genome assembly GCF_003343005.1 of Rhea americana. Taxonomy (NCBI): domain Eukaryota; kingdom Metazoa; phylum Chordata; class Aves; order Rheiformes; family Rheidae; genus Rhea; species Rhea americana. The sequence goes on from NW_028186546.1 coordinate 4,493,143, forward strand.
AGGAGCACATGTCCAGGAAGGAGGATGCAACCACCTTCATTAAGTCAAATGAAAGAGCTGGGTGCTGTTGAAAAATGTGAGGCTGTGCTCTGTCAGCTGTCAAGTCAGGGGGGCAGAGAGGTGCAAGAGAGATTACACTCCTTGTAAGGCAAAGAAGAGCCAGAGAGCTGATAAAACCCACATGGCTACATTGTGCCGGAAAGCAYGGGGAGGTATCTTGCTTGGGGAATGGGACTCCCTCCTGCTGCCCGCACATTTTGATGGCAGTCAGAGAGGGGAAAGGCAGTTAGAAAGCTTCCCTGTACAAGGAATGACAGGCTGAAGGAGGAAATGGTGCAGCAGAACCAGAGTCATGAGATAGGGGCTTGTGTCTCCCCTTCTCCTCYCTCAGGAGAGAAAAATACTGCTTTGGATTTCATCATTTATTGTACAGGGAGGGTGCCCAGCATTTCCAAAGGAAATCGAACAGTGAAACTTAATGTCAGCCCTAGAAAGCCACCATTTCTGAGAAGAGGCAAAATGCACAAAAAAAAAGTCACATGAGACTTCATGAGAAAGTGAAAGCTCGTATGGTACGGAAACTGCAGGTACAGTCACTCACAGGTAATCTGAGTAGACTGCCAGGTATGAGAACTACCACTTCACTTACAAATCTTCGTAGGATCCTCTGTGCTCAGAAATAGCTAAAAGAGCAGATTTGTTGTTAATCTGTAAAATCTGATATTGCTTGGATGAGATGCACAACTATTGCCAGTCCTGGATGTAGTTCCAATCGCAAAACAGTGATTCAACATGCCAGCTAATGAATGCAAGAGATGACAGAGCATTATCAGCTAGAGGATGGCTCCCTCAAGCACGGCTCTTCATGGAAGTAAAAGAAGCAGATAGCTCTTTTAGCCACTTGGAAGTACAGTGGGTTCAGACCTGCTGCGCCTGCCAAGACAGAAGGGTGAGCACTGCCATAGAACAAGCATTCACTTCATCTCTGAGACATGTGCACCATTTCCCATCAAGGCCCTGCAGCATCTCATTCATTGATCTGGAAAAGCAAGGTGAGACAGCTGTAGTGCGAACAAATAGGTCAGGATTTCACTGAATAGCTAAATGGACATGATGGCTCACAATGTGGCAGGACAAACACAGATGATCTAACTTACATCTAAATCCATCTGCTTCATATTTATTATTGGCTAGCTAGGCATCTCTCTCCTCAGCGTCCTTCAAGGATGGCCTAAGATATAACCAAAGTCCACTTGGCTTTCAAAGTAAAGGCTGCAACACTTCGCTAAACACAATGGCCTAAGGAGATCTACCCACTCTTTCAACAGTGAAAGGGAAAGGGAGGTATTCAGTAGTAGGCTTCTACTGAGGATACCTTTAATGGTGAATTATTAACTCAAGAATATCTTGCTCCTTAAAAATGGAGGTCGGAGCTTAGTGCTTTTATCTTTGAAATATCAGAGATGACACATTCTAGTTTGCCTGATTTGGGTGAAAGATTTATTTTAGACTACTTAAACTTTTAGTCTTTTATTACAAGCTTCCACAGCCTTTTTAAAGAGGTATGAGTGTGTTTTCCTTTCAAAAAGCTGRGGTTTCTCCTAAGTTTTGTTTAAGCTTTTGAATGAACTAGATAAYTAAACAAAATCAAAATCTGAAACAGTGTGAATACAATCACACTGGTTCTCAGATTTTATTGATAGCAAATGACAGGAATTGCTTTCATAATATTTTCAGAATTATATTACTACAGGTATATCCTTATATCCCGAGGTCACCACAGCTACAATAACATAGCTCCATACACTTCCCTTGGAGAAATGCTTGTGGGCCTTCTTTCATACATCAAAAAGAAGCACAAAAATAGCACGATCTCCTTTTTTCTTCTTTTTTTTYCTGCAATCTGGAGATCACYCATCAAGCAGCTCTTCAGGTGATCTTGCTTTCTACCACRTGATATTGTTTGCCTTGATTACTGTCTCTCAAACCCCACTGGTTAAAGAGCAAACCCATCAAGAGAAGGTTGACAGAGATATATCAGGTCTCCCTACGCCTGTGGGAAATGTAAACTCTTACAYGCTTCAGAGCCAACAGACGTGCCAGAAGAGAAGGTCACATACCATCATCCTGAAGGTGGCCATGGATGGAAAGGAGACCTGGTGTCTTCAAACAGAAAGTGAAAAGGGAGGGTGAGAAGGATTAAAACCTAGCAGGTAAGCAGAGGACWAGAACAAGCTTCAACTAGAGGCAATGGCCAATGGGAATGCACAGGGGATCTGTACACTGAAAAAGGACCCCACCAAGGGCCAAGAATTCCTCAAGCGGATGTGTTTCCAACCTTCTGCATCTATTTTAGGGCAAAGCAAGCCTGACACTGACTGGTGTTTTTTAAGTGTTACTTTAGCTGATAACAATGCAAGGCAGATTCAAACAAGGATCAGAGAGTGTGTCTGCACTCTATCCAAACAGCGAAATATCTGAGATTGCACTGAGTTTTGCACCCCCTTTAAATCAGTATTTGCCATTTCTCTAAGCTGTTTGCTTTAGTTCAGAGATATCGAATGGACTTGATGCAGGAGACGTCACCAGGTAATCAGTATATAAAGGAAAGGGTCAGCTTTTGCAGTCATACCTTGGGCTTAAAATCTAAGAAGCTATGAGAAGGCTGATGTTTATAGTGGACTACTATAACTTCACTTTGAGATTTCTGTACTTTTGAATCAGAAGCTCCCTGGTATCAGAGAGCCATCGCCACATCGCCTGACCAGCCTTAAACGATGTTCCAGATGAACTTTCAGAACTTGCAGGGGTGAGGATGCAGTTTCCAGATTAAGTCACCCATATGGTGTCCACTAGGCATTTAAGCAGTGATCCAAACAACAAACTCAACAGGGCTTTTAAAGTGATTCAGCTCACCAAGGTAGGTGTCTGTGTCTGGTTGTACAGAATAGTGCTCCATTGACTACACTGAGCACCTAGGCACTTAGGCCTGGATTCACATGCCTAAACATAGGATCCTAGTGTTATTTTAGGCTCTGCAGGGACACTCGCCTACTCTGAGATGCTGTGTGATTCTCATAAATCCTGTGTTATACCTGTCAGCCCTATGTGGACATCTCAGACACCTCGGGGCATCTCAAATGACACTGTGTAGGCAACTGAATCCTGCCCTTAGCTCTATGAGGACATGTATAGACCTTGCGGATCCATTGCGGATGTCTTAATTTGCAAGCTGAGTCTCAACTGGGTAAGTCATCATATCACCCTATATACTGTTCCGGTGTAGACGATGGGTCTCATTTCCTCACAGAAGGATGGCTGATTGCAGAGTTTTGTCAAATAAAACATTTCTTATTTTACTGGCAAGATAAATCCTCAACAACTCCTCAAACTCAGTCTCCTTATAAAAGACATTCATACCAATTCAAGCAATCAGGAGACAGCCTCAGGTCAAAATTGCTTCTACAATTCCTTGCAGCAATATGTAGTAAAATTTACGGCAAGTGATTTTCCCCACTGTGTTGCAGAATAGGGCCTCTGCATCACTTAAGCTTGAAGTGCTGTTAATCTACATTTTCCACTATGAGCACCTAACATTGGGTGCCAAGATGAACTGCGTAGGTTCCCCAGCTCCCTATATAGTAAGGGCAAAGACATACGTTCCTCTTATGGTCTTTCAGAGAGTGTAAGTTTGGTTCCTGCATGAAGCAGCCCTCTGGATGGGTCTGGCTCTCTCTGGGATTTTCCAGGGTTTCTAATTAAGACACTGGAAGTTAAACACCTCCAGCAGAAAATGTGAATTCCTCATTCCATAGCCATGTTCTTCACCAGGTCAAATGACCATCAGCTTTTCTGGAGCTTCCACATTTCTGGGCAGTAACACCTCTCATCTTATCACAGTTGCACACCCAGCCACGAACAGTAGGTGCTTTCCATCCTGTAGTACAGCCAAACCAAGAAAACAGTGTCGTATCTCAGCAGATCTGCTCCCACTAATCCAAAAAGCGTGCTTTCACTTCATCCAGTACTTTGTTACATCATGTTCAGTCGCACAGAAGATTGAAGTGTGACCATTACAGCATTACAGCGATCCATATACAACACATACAGGACTGTTTTCAACAGCACTGCCAGGGACAGGTTTTCAGGGTCTTAGCATGCACACTGCATCCAGCATCCAGACTTCCCAAAGAACGGAGCTCCTAAAAGGGCTGCAAGGTATGGGCCAATTTTTCAAAGTACTCTCATCCTTGTGCTTCCATGGTTGCCCTCACATATGCAGAAAGCTAAGCTCTGTGGAAGATCTGGTCACCTATTTAAGTGACAAGGTATGACYCAAATACTTCAAAAATTAGGCCCACCAATTACTCCTATTTAAATTCTCTTTCCATAGGACACTTACACACTGCTTTCAGCAAGAGATTAACATGCTGAGGAGAATTAGGGTGAGAGACTCTGGACTTAGATGTCTCATTGCAGGGTGAGCACCTTTTTAATGCTGTAGGCTCAACACCAAGTATAGAGCCTTCTTCTAGCCATACAGAGACAGTAACAACTGTCTCCAAATGCRTGTTTGTCTGTGGGCATGGAAAAATACATAAAAAATACCCTGGCACAATACCCTGAGACAAGGGTAGAAGGTACCTTCAAAGTGAAAGCCGTGGATGTGCATGAAAAAAAACAGAGTACTTTTCACAGGAAAAATGTAGGTTTCCATTAGGTCTTAGGTGCAGGATGTTCCCTGGTGAGTGCTAAGCAACAAGTACCGAGTTGGCACCATCTGCATCAGAGATGCCAGAAATGCATTTCATCAATGGCATATATAAAGTGCTTTGGGATGAAATATGCCATAGGATGGTAAGAGTCTGTTACTATTGCACAGCAGCATGAAGAAGAAGCAGAAAAATRAGAATGACTGAAACTACCCCCATTCTCTGTAGTCACAGAGAAGTGATGTGTTTGCTTTACCTCCTTGCTATTCAGTGTCTGCATCTGCCCCCTGGAAGCTAAATAAACAGAGCCTGCATAGGGAGGGAAGTGCATCTCTCCCCATCAGAGGTTTTCAGTTGGAAACCTAAGCCTCGGACACAGTCTGCAGTCTAAGAGCTGGTGTGGTAACAGTTTCTCCCCTTATCTCACATTACACAAGTGACATTTGAAAATGTATGGAAGCTTTAGCTCTTCAACATGATCTGATGAGCTGCTCTACTAYGTATATGATGCTTGCAATGCTTCACTTAGAAGGAAAAAAAAATGTCATCCAGGAATCAAAAGGCAGAATGTTTTCAATGGTTTAAAGGATTATTATTATTTTTAATACAGCATATAGTAGAATTCACGGACAATAGGAACTTCTGAAGCAAACACAATATCACAGCAAGCTCCCAACTAGCGACACAAGGAAAACTAAAGCGCAGGACCTAAAAAGATATGTCACGGAGAGATGGTTTTGCCATTCACTACTGTAATTGAACTCAGTTCACTTCCAGATATTATTCAAGAATTTAACATTCTTAATTGAAAAAAAAATCAGTTTTAATGGTGTGTTCTTGCAATGATATATTAAAATGAAAATTAAAAACATTATAATTATTGCTGTTGTACAGATTCATGAACATGTTCTCCCATTGGTATTACAAAGGCAAGAAAGAAACAAATAACACAAAAATACTTGTTACCTGCTCTGTTCATTTGATCCCTAATTCTCTGCTATTGCCAGATCACACAGTAGCACAAATCAACTTCATCCGATTCARTCCTAGACTTTGTTAACAGAGCTAATTCATTCAGAGAAAGCTCAAACAGGCAGAATCACTCAGTACACTACTAACTATGCAGAACATTCACTAAAGTCACCGGCAATGTGGGGCAAAATTCAGTCTCGGGACTCATCTCGATGCCCTTGAAGAATACACAGCTGGGAGGTCATACCTGTGAGCAGAGCACAATATAACTCCTCTTCATCACCCTCTGTGCAGTGGAGGCTTCAGCAAAGYCAGAGATGGCTGTAACTGAATTACATTTAGTCCTGGCAGCCCACTGGTGAGCAATATGGGTCTAGTCTGGGAACGTGTTGAACACATTCAACTTTCACTGCATTTGGTAAAAGCTGAGGGCACCGAGCACCTTGCAAGCTCACATCCTGGAAATCATCCGTGTCTTATTTAAAATATGAAGCCTCATCTGACTGTGAGGACAGTGACTGTAAGCTGCAGAAGTGTCCTTATAGAAGTGCTTCTGATCTCCCTTCACACCCTTTGCTGATGCTATCCAGACGCTTTCAAACTTTTACCCGCCCAGCCCTGTCTCCTTTTGCACAGAGACAGCTTCTGATCTTTGTTTTACAAGTGCTCTACTCTTACCTATCAAAAACCACAGCAGCGTAGGCTGGCTCGGCGAAGATCACATCCCCGGGCAGGAATTCCTTCTGCGCCTTCAAGCCACGGCCTTTGCCTTCAGCCACGAACACTTCAACTGACTCCATTCCCCCTTTGGTCATCTCAGGGACCCTACGGCATGGGAGGTGGGTATCTCGGAGCACGCCAAACCTCCTGTCACTCCCGTCAACTTCAGCTTGCCACAGGACCACACTTATAAGCRGGCTGGCCTACCCCTACTCCCACCCCTGGCGACACCGTTTCCCATAGGAGGGCAAGGGGGTGGGAGCAGGAGGCGAAGCTCTTCCGCGCAACGGTGCCGACCGACKCAGGGAAATCAAAGGGCTGGGACTTCTGCTGCGTTAGGAAACCCCTCTCCGAAAACCACGTTTGGAATTGTTCTCCCACCCCCAAGCGGTTGTATATGTTAGGACTCGGAGACTAATTTATGCTCTCCCATTGGAAAGGGAATGTATTCTCTTTGCAGGGTATTTTTAGCAACCACATGCTTCTGTCTCTCAGGAAGCAACAGCTGAGACAGTGGGATGGGGAGGGCTGGAACGCATATTTCTGACCCCTTCTACTGTCATCTGGCTTTTTCCAGAAACTAAACAATGCTGCTTTATTTTTACCCTCCAGGAGATGGCCCATGATTTGAGGCAGAGAGAACAGCGAAACACACGCCTCCTCCATTGCCACCAGAGCCTGGAAAAGGGGAGTCGCTTCCCAAATGCTGGCAGCCTGGCACAGCTGGCACAGGCTGCAAAAGCAAGAAGGACATGTTAGATATTCGTGCAATTTTGGATGCACTGCACTCTTTGAAATGTCAGTACATTTGAGGGTGCTCTTCACCTCCAGTGCACAACCACAGAAGAGACGGTGGAATTTGGCCCATCTTTACATAAAAGGAGGAGACACTGGAGAGATCAAACCCCTGGGAACATGGGCCCTTGCTTTGCTCACTGCTCCCAGCAGGTAGTGCAAGTTCAGGAAGGCACAAGGGAAGTCCTTCAGGTATAACAAGCAACCTCCCTGCGGAAATTTAACCTAGCCCACATTGTCATTCGGCATTTTATTATCATTTAGCAATGATTCATGTGGCTAATTCATGGTAATCTCACCTTTCCACCATGCGTAAATCTGATTCTGTTTCGTCCTGGACTGTTAAGTGCTCTGCAAGCGTTAATATTTGCAAACCTCTTCCCACATCTTTTTGCTGCACAGAGAAACATAGCTGATTAACAGATAAGGAACATGAGGTGCAGSGGGGTGGAGAAGATAATTCTTTTCAACCCTAGAAACACTTTACCTAGCCAAGACAGGGGGAAATATTGTTGTCATCTTCAAGACAGTCACAGAATTGCTCAGCATCTACTTTTAAAAGCTTCTGGCAATTATCCRTTCCTACAATAAAATATAGTATCACATGTTAGCAGAAATATCCTGTTTTATAACTTCTGTGATTGTGCCAAGCATGAACAACATCACTCCACAACCTTATAAATTCAGGGTGATGTGAGTCTTCATGTGATTATCACCAATATTGCCCAGACGACCAGACTCCTCCATTCCTTACTGAGGAAGGCTGGAGCTGTAGCAGAGCTGGTGGCATAAACCTCCCCGCATGCATGGTGCACGGCAATAAGAATTTTAATCACAAYGCTCTACTTGTGTGGCACATACTAGTGATATTGGGATGCTCTGCTAGCCGTGTTTAATTCTCCTGGGTGTAAGTGCCTTTAGATGTATTAGCCAGCCCTCAAAATTGAGTGCTGATATTTTTTTCCTCAAAATTGGAGTGTCATGATATTGAATCCTGTCATTAACCGATATACACTGTTTCTGATTCATGGATAACAAAGAAAAATATTTACATATTTTCAAAACAGCAAGCTAAAAATAAAAGGTCAAACTCCACATAGGATGAAATTACACGAGACCAGCTCTCTGCACTGGCAGGCAGCAATAGGACATGCAGTACAATCAAAAAAATAAAATAAAAACCCAGCTGAGACGAGGCACACCAAGCAGCTCATTTCTCTCCTTCCACCCCAGTTAAAGCTGCACTGGKGTGTGCCCAACTTGGCCGCGCAGAAGAGCACTGACCATCTTGCTGGATGCTCTCCGGCTTCATCASAACTGCATCCAGGCTTTGGGACGTGCACCAAGATGCTTGGTACCACTGGGCCACGGTYTGATACTGAGTTATTTGCAGAAAAATAAGGTGTTAATACTATCAACCTGAAGAAAAATCACTAGGAAAATTGTGGAAGGCTAAGAGAGGCTGGATATTGGGAATTCCCGCTTAAATACCTATTTGGAGCGAGCGAGCCTACTTTCAACCCGTGGAAATACGTTCGCTTTCAAAGCAAGCTGGCGAGGCACGCGGGCTTTGGAGCGCTGCGCACGGCTGACCTTTAAACAGCAGCTTACTCTCCCCTTCGAATATATCACTTGGCGCGGAGGCCAAAGCTGCCGGGAGGGACGGCTGGGCCGCTCTTCCCGGCGGGACGAACGGCACCGTCTGCCGCCCTCGGCAAAGGCGTCGAAAGCGCCACGTTACCCAGCCAAAGCGGAGCCGAGTCCTCGGCTTCCGACTGCCCTGCAGCCGTCCGCCGGACGGGCGCTGAGCGCAGGAACTCGAGAAAGGCCACGAATAAAGGGGAGAAAACACCGCCGGGGCCTCCGGGGCGGCGGCGTGGCCGCGCCGGACCCCGCGGGCCGCCCGCTGTGGCCGCAGGGCCCCTTTTTTGGGGCCGCACCGGGGCGTTTAGGGTGAACGAGACCAGCGCCCCCGTCCCGCTTTGGGGGGCACCGAAGGGGGCAGGGGAGGCCCGGGGGGGGCGCGGAGGCAGCTGGGCCGCGGCAGGGCGTAGTTAGTAGCTAGTTAGTAGCTAGTTAGTAG
>NW_028186546.1:4503902-4524187 GCF_003343005.1 Rhea americana
GAGGGTGAGGGGCTGTAGTGGGCGCTGGGGGCAGTTGTTGGGGTTTGGGGGGCCACGGGGAGAGGGTGAGGGGCTGTAGTGGGCCCTGGGGGCGGTTATTGGGGTTCAGGGGGGACTTGGGGCCATGGAGAGAGGGGCTGTAGGGGTCTTTGGGGCCAGGGGCAGTTTTGGAGGGATTTGGGGGACATGGCAAAAGGGTCACGGGTTGTAAGTCTGTGAGGAAGAGTGAGGAGGATGGAGCTTTCTCGGGGGGGAGCATGAGAAAGTGAAGGGAAGGCAGTGAGGGGACCCCTGGGAGCTTGGGGTGTCCCGAGGGGCCCCTAGAGATGGGGGTGAACATCAGGAAAGGGACTGGAGGCCTCGAGGCGAGGGGGGTTCTTGGACATCTCACTTGCATTGGCTCCTTACAGGGCCTCAGGCAGCAGGACTTGAAGTGAGAGAGAGCTTAAATGTCAGTGCAACTCAGGCAGCAAAACCTTTCTTCAGGAAGGGAGMAATTTGAAGCACAGCTGCAAAACCTAACCCTTTCCACAGGGACTCCCCTCCTCTCCCACAGAAAGGACTCTTTGTCAGTAGGTCTCCTGACCTGGGGACATAGTGAACCTGTTGTGCAGTTGGTGTGGCAGAAATATCCCCTCTCAGCCTGCCAAGTGTCACTCAGCATGGTGACAGAGACACTCTCTTCAGTTATTAATTTTCTGCTGGAGCTTGAAGTCTCTTCCTTGTGAGACTGGGTTTTGCCGTTTGTGTCAATGAGACGTTTAAAATCACGCTTGCTCAAATTTTTGCTGCTAAAAAGGGGACTATTTTATATGCTCTCTCGCCAGTATTGTTACAGTGAGGTCTGCCAACAAATCCTGATGCCTCCTGTGTCTGTCCTGTGGCAGTTTGCACCTGCAGGTTGCAGCAGTCATAGTACACACTGAAATAATTCCCATGGTGATGAAAATGGTAGAAACATTGCAGTGCAGTTCCCTGTATGAAATAAAGTATTTTCTTTTGATGCCAATATTGAAAAGCAATAGGATTGAAACCAAAAGTAGAAATTAATGAGCAAAATGCAGTGAGAGACTAGTTTGAATGTATTTTTCATGTGGAAGGAGCAAGTATGTTATCTAAAATAGGTCCCGACTGATACTGAGCTCTTAAAAGGTAGTCTTATATTTAATTCTTAGATGCAAAGAGGTCTTAACTGTTGCCTGAAAAGGTAATGCCTGGCCTCTGGAATATTAACATGTCAAGGTACTTCTGTACATCAGACCTATGATCAAGAGAATTAAGACTGTGACTAAGAAATGACAGGAACTTTGCCATGTCTTCTCCTTCCCAGATAATCTCTCCTGTGGAACATCATCCTGTGAAAATCTAGCAAACGGCCTCCCMAAAAGTGGCTTACTTCCCAGAAACCATTCATAATGGATATAAAACACTTCCATGTTGAAGGGATCCTGCTAAAATCTAGCAAATGGCACAAAAAGAGTGGCATACTTCCAAGAACACCAAACTATTCATGATGGGTTTAAAATATTTACGTGTTGAAAGGCTTCAGTTAATGTTTTATAAGCATTGACTGTTCAGTTGTATAATGAAAATCAAGTTTAAAAGAAAGCTAGCCGCATACTTTGTTGTATAAACATGGTCTTGTTATTAAAAATGTGCCACGTCTATTGACAGCAGATTTCCCCATTGTCGGTTAAATTTAGTAGTGCTCTGTTGAACAGAAGTAACTCTGGAGGAATTGGGCGCTCTTAACTGTCTAAAAAGCTGACAGTCATTGTAAGCAATCTGGTTTTGGAAGAAAAAGCAACACAAGTTATGTACACTCTTCAAGGGCGTATGCTTAGGGAAAGGTATGAATGCAATCTTGTTATGTTTAGGTTTAAACTGTTTTTTTTCACACATCATTCTTGAACTGAATTGTCATGTCCCTAAAATCCAAAATGTGTTCTAATGCAGTAACATCAAAGCTTTCAATGTAAAAATGCTTTGTTCCTCTCTCCCTCTCCCCCAGGGGTTTCCGGAAATTTTTAAGAAATACTACCCTCAAAACCCTAAATTTTGAACATAGCTCACACCCTTATGTTTAGTGCATAACTGATAGAGGTTCTCTTCTGAGCCAAACATAGCAAGAGCTGTTATTTATTTTTTCAATTAATACCTGTGCCAGAGTTATGGAACTAAATATTATTGTAATTTCTGATTTGATAGTGTAATGGGAGATGGAGGACATCCTCTTCTTACAAAAGTCGTTGCTGATTTCTTATTTCTTTGAAAATCTTCTATGGCAAGCATTACTTCTAGATTATACCCCCAGCCTCACTGTTGTTTTTAGCCTAAGGGTTGTTCTTACTATTCAGTAGCAGCAAGTTAAAAACACTTTGTATCTCTAAAGAACATGGTTAATTTGTTTCTTTTTCAAGGACTCTGTATATAGTTTGCTCATGCTATAAATTATTAATCTCTTTTTTTTTTCTTCTTCTTTATTCTATGCATCTTCTCCATCTTCCACATACAGGGGTTTTTATGTTTTTCACCCAGCTTTCCACAGTCTTGAAGTTAAAGTTGAAGTCAATCTTTAATAGCACTGAAAGTAGGCTRAGAAATAATACTGCAAAAACTACTGCAATATAATCTTACAGGAGCACTTATATGTCAGAAAAGATAAGGCATAAGGATAGGTTGTCTTAACTTTCCTCGGAGAGTTTACAAAACTGAGGGGTGTATTTCTTAGGTGTTTCAAAGACTGAAGAAGTGAAAAGGAGAATGGGTCCCTAAGGAAGCAAGGTAATGCTTGGCAARGGAAGCAACTTTTACCTTGCAATGTTTAAGAAGTCTAATGCATTAGATTCTTTTTTTTGAAAAAGTAGTCACCCCGCATGCACTTTAATCAGCCTTCTGTTGCATCCTTTGACTTTGTGTTTCAAGATGTAAAAGATAGCTGGATCAAATTATGCCCGGGGAAATTCAAAGAATTCAAAGCAAGATCTGATTTCTGAAGTCCTGTGCAGTTTATTACAGCAAAAGTGATCTGAAACTTTTTTTTTTTTAAAAAAAAGGGGGGGGGAGAGGAACTTTTTCATTACTAAAAGCAGAGTAACTGATTTCAGTCTGCTTCAGCTGTGAAATACCAGTCAGCTCTCAGTGGGTGTGATAGGCTGCAGGCAGCAGAGGTCAGTGTGATACTCAGTAGAAGCAGAGTGCTGGAAACAAAAGGGCTTGGAATAAACAGCGGGGAAAAAAAAAAAGAAAATCCAGGAATTGTATTGTGAGATGTGACCATCTTCATTTTTCAGAGTAATTGATATGTTTTACTTCCATCTTAATGCTTTAAAACATTCCCTATTTTCTAAGAGAGTGGGCAAAGCRTTTAGTTACTGTTCACCTTGGGCATGAGAAGGGTGAGCATTGCAGTTCAGATCAAATGCAAGCTTTTTCCCTTGTATATCAAAGCAGATCAGCGATCCATCTGGCCATAAAAGGCTTTTAGCCAAGTTCTGATTTTAGTTTGTGCTGTTGAGAATGGTTGTGCAACCCTGGGTTTGACTCCTGCCTTGGCATTATAGGTTTACGCTCCAGAGGCCTCGTTGTACTTGTGCACAGACCTAGGCATATGTCTTGCACAAGTCTGCAATAATAGTTAGGATTCAAAAATATGTAAGTGTTTATAGGTTAATTTGGTAGTCAATCCAAATGTCAGTGCATAAAAACAGAATTTATGCAATTGCTTTTGAGAGTATCAGAATATCAGGTTAGGTTACTGTAAACATCTGCCATACTTTTTTTTGGGGGGGGTGGGGGTGCAAACCTGCATTTTTATTTTTAATACTGATTTCAACAGAGGCAGGTAGACCAATATTGAAATATTCTGGAAGATCATCACAACCTTAGTTTTGATCATGAAACTAGTTTACCAGAACATGCAATGCTAGCAGTTCAGCTGAACAATGTTTGTTTTCAAGCAACGTAATCCTCTTTGGCATTCCATTCTTTCACAATTGCCTGAGGATTTAAATAAAATCATTCAGAAGGATATTCAGGTTCTAAAATTAAGAAAACTAAAATCTAGGACTATGTTATCATTCCCTTGGAGAAATGTGTCTGTCATCTAATAGCAGGTACTAATTTTGATCTGGTTCAGCCTCTCCTTCTTGCACAGGAATCCTGTTCTGTCATATCAGACTTGGGTTTATTTGATAGAGATTTTAAAGTTTGTTGTCTGTATCCAGCCTTTCTAAGAGAGATATCTGTTCCAGTTTATTTCAAAGWTTGCTTTCTGCCTCCCACTGTGCAGTGACTGGTGTATGTGTTTGCCTGTTGTACYGTAACCAAAAATGCTTGGATTTCAGTGACGCTGTTTGCCTGCAGTGTCCGACACGTGATACTCTCGAGTATTCAAGTTTTTACTTGTCTTTCCCCCTGTTATTTAGCAGGGATATGATCGCATAATTACACGCAGTAGAGTTTGCACATGGTATGAAGTTACTGCCCGTCCGCCCAGATGAGATAACTGACTGTGTGCAGGCTTTAGCCTTCCTTGGTTGCAGGGTAAAGCACGTTAGTGTGGTGCACGTGATTTAAATTAACCTGTTTTACTTTGCAGCTGGGACAGGCTTCAGCACGCATGCAGTCAGTTACCGTGTCGGAGGCTGACCGGTGGCAACTCTGGAAGATGCACTAACCCCATTACTTGGGCTGGCGCGGAGCGCGGATGCGCCTCGCAGGCAGCTGCGGGAAGCGGCTTGGAAAGCAAGAAAGTACTTTTGAGGACTTGTGATTTCTGAACCTAGRAAAATTAGTAATAGACAAAGGCTGGATGGACTTCCTTTTTAATGAAGTGATTAAAAAAAATCCTAGGCTGAACAGGCTATTTTTAAGTAACCTGGTTTCTGATATTTTAATTAATGTTAGTATTTTTCCTGCCACCTTCTCCTACCACCTGTCTGGAGAGAGGGCTTTTTCTTTTTTTCTATTTTTTTTTCTTCCCCTGCTTTCTCCATATGGCATCCCTCAAAGATTCCTCTAAACTTCCTTCTTTCTTTTTCTGTGTCAATTTTAAAGTGGAAAAACAACCTAGAGCTTCACTCATATATCAAAACATCAAAGTGCAATAAAGTTAAAATACCTCTGAGCCTTCTCACATCGGTATTTTAATGGCTTTGTTGACTTGCTGAGGAAGTGAAGATGTAAAACAAAAATGCTCAGTGTGCTTCTGAGATGGTAACTGAGAATCAAAATCAGTAAGTAAATCATTGGCTTTCCATTCAGACACTAACTGGTTTTTGTGTTGTTTTTAACTGGTTTTGTTGTGTTTTTAAAGACCGCTTGTTTGGCACCAGATTTCCAAAATCCACCTCTGCTATTTTTACTTCTTAATTAAAGTTGCTTCCATATTCTTGTTACAAGAGATGCTGATGACCTGCAGTTTCCATTGCCTTCTCAAGCCCATATTTCAGTATTTGAACATTACAACAGCCAAASTGATGTTATTTTAAAAATTTGGTCCTTGCTGCCTGTAGTTTAGGCCAGACTTATTCTCCACATTAAAAATAATTGTATAAAACATATCTGTGGAGATATGTTTTTGTAAATGCTGAATGGATAAGCAGGAATGCAAGTATATGCTGCATATTCAGGAGATATTTGCTGTTCTCCATAAGGTTACTTCTATAACTTTGCTTCATATGAAGCATTTTGCCCTGTTCTTTCTACATGCTCTCAAAAGACTCCAATCAGAAAGTTTAGTTTATTTTCGAATGTTTATAATCTTGAGTGGCGTATACCAATATGCGTGTGTGGTTTTAGTTCTGCACCGGTTACTGAGTACACCTTGCACTCAATCTGTTCACTCGGATTGCAAAGGTAGCCTTGACTGAGGCAGTTTACAGAAATGGAGTCAAGTGGGACACTAGTGTTTAATTAAAAGCGTTCATAGCAGAGAAGGGTTTTTTTGTTCTGTGTGGTTTTTTTTAATTCAGAAGCCCTGTTTGGAAGGAGGAAATGTCAGGAGTGATTTTGATTATAAAATGGTGGTAATGTCACAGAAGATTTTGGTTATGTAGATGGACCTCAGTATCTGGGATTATAAACTAGGATGGAATAAATCTTTTTTTTTTTYCTTTTTTTTTTAATTAACTCATCAGTAAAAAAGAAAAAACAACTTTTATATATAATTCCCAGTAATTTTATTCACTTATCTGGCTAGCAGCTGCCATTAGCTGTTTATTAATGTAATTAACTGTTAAATCACTGATATTTGATGGCTTCATACAGGATTATACTGATTACTAACATATTGTTGCTTGAGGGAAGCTAGGTATCTTTTTCTGTTTTTTTTTTTTTTGGGGGGGGTTGTTTATTTTCATTTTGCTTTGAATTAATCTATATTCGTTGTTCAAAATGATACCTTGTGATACAACACATGGCATTGCTGTTTCCACCACAGTTTCCCAAACAGAGGTGGAGATTCTGGTGGGCATTGATTTACACTTGCACACAAAACTTCATACTGAGATGAAAAGTACTACAATAAAATGAATAATTTTTCAGATATTTTCTGTGAATATCTTTAAAATAAAGATACTCAGTGCATTCCTTTTGGAAGTCTCTTATTAAAAACAAAATACAGGCTCTGAGTTTCAGCAATATACACAAATAAAAAATATGCTGGGTTTGTAACATACATTTATGGTTGTGATATTCTTCTGCTTTAGCATCATATTGTTTTCA
This sequence comes from Rhea americana, assembly GCF_003343005.1. Lineage (NCBI taxonomy): Eukaryota > Metazoa > Chordata > Aves > Rheiformes > Rheidae > Rhea > Rhea americana. The sequence goes on from NW_028186546.1 coordinate 4,510,629, forward strand.
TTTACCCGGACATTTTTATAAGTTGCTTTCAGGCTCACGGGAGGTAGGCATGAACAGTCATTTTTGAGTGAGTAGATCTGCTTAGGAAACTTCATTTTCTTACATCAGTCTTTGTAGAATGTGAATGGTTTTCAGTAATTATTAAATCTTCAGTTACCTTGCGGTTTGCCTAACTGATGGACAACTTGCAAGAGTGAGACTCACTTGCTAAAGCATTAGATTTCGATCAGATTAAATCTGAATCAGAGACTGAACTCAAATTACTAGGTTACGTTTTGATCTCCATCATAGAGGATGGCATCGTATCATGAAAGAAAGACTTGTGAAGCGGCAGAACTCCAAGTATGCCGTAACAGGACACTGAATTAGAAGGAGTGATTAATCAGCAAATACAAAGTGTCTTTTCTTTTTTTTTCTTATGTGGCTATATTTCTTGGAGTAGAACATGCCGTATTTTCCCTGTTGCTTGCTTCTCCATTCTTTGCAAACCTCCAAAAAGGTACTTTTTTTTTCTCCCTCTAGAACTATATCATTTTCCATAACTGACCACAAATTAAGACTACACTGTGTTTTCCCTCTTCTGATTTAGGTTTACATTTGCCATCTGGGACGAGAAGACCATAGCTCCTGCCGGTGGGGTTGATGATTACGTAGGCAGCTCCCTCTGCTCAGGGCTGTGCGGTACGCGTCTGTCTAGAGCCGTAGCTCGCCAAGCTAAAAGTGGTATAAACTGCTCCAAGCTGAGCTGGCACTTACTAATTTGAACAGGAGCTGGTGGAGTTGTAGTCTTTTTAGGCCACACCGGCATTAGAAAGAGGAATGGTTACTGTTTTTTATGCAAACATGGAGCAACCATATGGAGCAATAAGAAGTTACATGGAAAGCATGTTTTGCTAGTAGTAGCACACTGAACACTTCTCAAAAGTTAATCTGATTTTTTTTTTTTTTTTTTTATTTTAGCTTAGATGGGATGGAGGTACTCAGTCTGCTTGTGATCTTCACTACTTATTTTGTACTTAAATAGCAAGATTGGCAGATGAATGAACATCTGGAATCACTTACAAAACATCTATTTTGTAACACTTTTTTTTTCTAAGAAAGCCGAGGAACTTAAGCAAAGATTATTCAGAACCTAACTGAAAATAGTAATTTCAAGTTAATCATCTTATGCTAATTCTATTGCTTAGGATAATATTTGAAAACCCCATCCAAGTCAGGAACTCCACACAGTTACTGACATTCCTATGAATTAGTTTCAACTCATTCCCTTGCAGTAGGTAACTAATTTCTCCTGCAGTACTGTTGCAGGATATAGGGTGCACAGAAATGAAAGCCGGGATGTTGAGACTTAAATGTCTAAACACGGTATGAATGTAGCTGCAGTTAAACCTGTTTATATTTGAGAATGCAGATTTAGAGGTGTTGACTGAAGTTTAACAGGTCTGCAGCCGAGCTGAGAATAGAACTGGGGTCTCCACTTTCATGCTAAACGCTTCAATCAGTTTTGGATGCAGCTGAATGACATCTCAGTTGCCAGTTAAGTCCTCTTTTCTGTAGCTATCTGCAGACATGGTGTTCAGTTCCTTAATTTTATCCTTTGGTCTTGACCTGTTTGTATTGCAGTCGTACTCTGTGATTTGACACAGTCATCCACAAGGATCAATATTTGTACATGTTTATAAATTCACATTATTCACAGTGATTTGAATGGCTAGGAAGTTAGTCATGGGATACAAAGCAGTCTTTACGTTCGTTTCAAATGTGGCCAGAACTGATGTGTGATTTTCACCTGAGACGTGTATGAAGTGGGGTATTTAACATGCAGATTGGTCTGAGCTTAGCACCAGAAGTTAAATGGCTGGTTTGGGTAGCATCAATAAAGAAGGCAAGGACTAAATGGGCAGAGAAACCAAGAGTGCTGTTTACAGCAAGGCTGCATGTTATTGCAGTCCGTGACTGTTTATTCATCCTGTGGATTGTTTAACAAGGCAATTTCCAGCGCATCTTTGGCTCAGAACACTTAGAAGCTGTCAAAATGTCAACTGTGCCTGGAGAGTTTTGTCCAAAATGATGTTCTTTCCAACTGACCCCAGCAAGATCAACCTAATGTGATTTGGGGAGAATTCTTGCTAGAATAAGTACTGAAGAGTTGGTCACGTGGATTTTTCTTCTTAGTCTTCCAAAGTTTCAGCAAAGCCAAACTGAGCCAGGAAACATTTATCGATGGTAGTTTGGAGTCATCAGTCCACCACCATTAATCTCACCACTTTAAACTTAACCACTTGATGATTAAAATCTAGGTGCCAGGGTTTAACACCATTTCATGGTGAGTGCTAGCCTCTCCCCAGAAAGCAGAGAACTGCTCTGATGTTTCCTGGAGGCGCAGTAACCTGTGGGATATCTAGAGAATGGTCCAGCCGTGAATCACCTTGGGGTTCATGGTAAGCTTGAGGAATAAGAGACACAAGAAAGCGTTCTCGCTGAATAAGAAGGTGGCAGAGGTGTGTGTGTACACGGCCACGTGTCTTTTGGTAGCATACGATGCTCGAAGACTCTGATACCGCGCTTCAGAGTGATGTGAACTCAGATTTGTCCCTTTATCTGGTTTTGAGTGAGTTTCTCAAACTTTTTCATAGTGTGGCTTTAGGAAACTCATTTATCATTTCCTGACATTGTTATTCACTTAATAGCACATGTAATTGCTGAGTAGCTACTAACTTCAAGTTTCAGCTGCTTTTGAAGTAACAGAGTGCTTCAGATCTGCTGTGTGAATTGTGTCCGTAAAGGATAAGGAGGAAGTAAAGAATACGCTGGCAATAGTAGTACTGTAAAAAGCTGGAACAGTCTTATACTTTGCAGTGGTTACATTTTCTCTTTTATTCTGTTCTGCAGGTTCTTTCCCTTTCCATTTCTCCCTGCAGAGAKATATATCAGTCTTCTCAGCCTAGTCCTCTCGCTTCCCTGATCCCATCTCCCTCTTCCTTCTCTATTAGGGTTCTAGCAGCCTTTTGTTAAAATACCCAAGTATCTCAGAAGACTGCTATAAATGGTTAGCATTAMAAAATTGAGGAAAAAATGTGGATTGTTTTTTCACTTTTTTGTATCTGCTTCACTTTTTGCATTCGTAGGCATTGGAGTAGATAATCCTCTATTATTAGGATTATTAGGATAGGCAGCTATTCTACGTCTATGACTTTAAGCACTTGAATCATAACAAAAGCTGAAATAATCACAAGAAATATTAGTCATTGCTGAGATTTACTAATCAAAAGAACTCAAACTGTTTTCTTCCTTTCTTTGAGAGGAAAATAGGAAACTCCACCTGTTTTTGTACTTCGCCCTTTGGGGCTATGCTGATTCRTGTGATGTCCCTCACAGTAGCTGTTGTCTCCAAGGTCTGCTTTCTTCAGCCCTGACAGTCCAACAGCAGTAGTGTTTTGTGTGTCTGTGTGAATACTTGCCTTTTTGAGGACAGCCTGTAGGTGATGYGTTTGTGGAAGTCTAGGCTGGCTTCCACAGTTCCTTTCTGGATGTAAGTTGAAGCATGATGAAACTGGGTACCACCTTCCGGTTTATCTGGTGGATTTTTCCATTTGTGTCTTGGGACAAATGTGGCGTTTGAACGGCCATTTCCCATTCTGTCTAAACCGGTTCCGACATGGACCTACCCAAGCCCAGCTTCCTCTGAAAAGAAGCGTTTCTCTCAAGCTTACAAAGAATAACGAGGCAATGCAAATGGCACAGGCAAGGCACGTAGTGTGTGTGGGAGCTGATGATTTTGTGTGTTTGCTGGAATAAGATGTATAATTGCACATAGTTAATACATGCAACCTGGTGTTTCTGTAATTGTCACCTGCCATCCTGGCCGCTTTCCTTGTGCGTGCATCCTTTTGTTGGATTGGAGCAGGAGCTCTGTTTTTAATGCTTATATTATACTCACTGGAACTGGGCTTTAATCGTTATTGGTGCCTCTAGATACTTGGAAATCAAATACTGTACTGTTATTTTCAGCCTCATGTGGTCATAGATCCCTGTGTGAACAGGCCACCATAAAGATTATTGAAGCCCCGAATCTCTCRGTGCGCCTGTGGTAATATGAGGCACCACGTATGTTTGTAATACAGCTTGGGAAACTGAGGCAAGGACAGACCATGAGGCCACCTAAGATCACATGAGAAAATACTATCACTGGGTCATTAGTAAGTAGGAGTTGTTATGCAAATTGAAATACCATGACTGTTGCCCATGGTAGTAATATTTCATAGACTTGTGCCTACTTGCACTGCAATTTGCCCTTTTTTAAGAGACAGTATTGCTTCATTTATCTTTCTCTAGGTAGCCAAGTTTTTACAGTTCAGTGTGCTGCTGGAAGTTACATCAATAGGCTCCTCTTTAAGTATCTTGTAAGGTAGGCTTTCCGCTGATGTCCAGGACCGATTCACTGGATTTTCTTGTGTGCATCCACTTAAGCTGTTTATTGTGCCCATATTTCCCTTCCCTGCTTGAAAAGGTTTGGCTACGTGTATCAATAATTGTTGGCTTGTCGAAGCAATTTTACGTTCCTTGTCTCAAGTTCCCACTTTGCTGAGCCACAAGCAGCATCTCTTTCCTGGGGGGATCCTGGCTCGGTTAAAGCATTCGCCATACAGCTTGTACTCAAGTTCATGCTCCCTTTTTTTAAGAGTCTGTGTAAAGGTGCACAGATAGCAGTTACATGCCCAGTGTGAGTGTGAGGACTTGTCTAGATACTTACCAGGTCGTTTSCTAGCTCTTGAACTTCTGACGTATTCCTTCCTTAATCCTCTGTGATCTGATCGTCCCATAACTTAGCACCATTCTTCTTCTCAGCCCTGGAGTTACAAGACATTCTCCATGGTATTTCATTCATCTTTTTCACTCTCCCTTGGACTTTTTGTGCCTTTGGCAGGTGGCCAGGCGAGTAATCTTTAGAAATGATGCTAAAGGCTGATTGCCTCTGTGGATGTCTAGGTGCTTCTTGGCACTGAAGAGCCGGGAGACTGAGGGGAATGATGCCTTCTGGCCCCATGAGCTCTCCAGGGAACAGCAAAGCACTTTCGAAGATCTCCTTTGGAAACCACTCCACATTTGGTTTCAAGGATGGACAACAGCTTCATACAGTGGATAAACTTAGAGGGAAGAGGCTTAATTAAGCCACATGATACTTTCCCCAGTATTTTTTTTTCTTTTGACCTTGGTTTCACTTGAAGAACTTTGTCTAGTTAAACTGCCTGGTTAAAGCTGTGGCCTCCTTTTGTATTTTCTTTAAACTGATTTAATTTTGTCTTATTTTTTAAGAGCAGGACATGCCAAAAAAGTTAAATTCTAACTTACTTGAAATTAAAGTATAACCCACTGTGGCCAGGAAGTGAAAAGGAATTAGCTGCTCTTAGARTTTGTTGGCACAAAAAAGGATTTGGGAGTATAACCGTATGGGTCAGTTCACTCACTGAAAGAATGGCCTCTAGCAGAGCAGCTTTTTTAGGCAATATGAATTAAACTGGTTTCGCTAATGAATTAAACTGTATTGAGAGGATTTAAAAAAAAATGATGTCGTAGTGTTGTGGCTTTGTTTTTACTAGGATTTTGCAAGCGCAGCTATGCTAGTTTGAAGGGTGTTTAAATTCTCCTAACTGACGTGATGTTGGCACTACTTTTARKWGYRSAKWWWAWMTYTTTTTTTTTCTAGCTCAGATAAGTGTATGCAAAGAATTACCCAGCAATAGCTATTGTGCTTTAAATTTAGGCTAACTGTAGTACAAATTAAAGTGTATATAAGGCGCAAAGAAAATCAGGGCAAGCCAGTGGTAGAGTTTTTACTGATATTACTAAATCAGTTAAATTTGTATACAGGGCCCAGGTACAATCTTCCTAAGTATCTGAGACCCCTTGACCTTTTTCATATACTGAGCAACTGCCTGTCTCTCTTTGAATTCTTTCTTTTTAAAGTATTTTTCTATATTTAGCTGACTATGTGACAGAGTTCAGTTAAAATCCTTCTTTTTAAGGCAGAATGTCAGAAATACTTGACCATTTGAAGTGGGCTGTGAATCCTGTGAGGAGTCTTTTTGTTATTAAAGTCTAGGCACACTTATAGTGATACTTCATGAGCCCATGAGAGTATTACATCTATAAACAGGAAGATTTAGTTGGCTTTACATCATTCTTGAAAGCCACAACCAGGTACAGCGTGATCCAGTGGATGAACCTCATCGCGTTCTCTCATCTTGCTCGGAGTTTCATCCGTGGTTAATATCTTGTATAAGCAGAAACATGCAAACTTATCGTGTCCTAACTACTGATGGTTTTTTCCCTTTGCTCTTTACATTTAGATGGCATTTTAGATGAGGCAACAAGGAAAGACCTTTTTACCGACACTTTCTGTAAAGTTTGCGGGGCAGTGCTGCAGTTTGAGTCCCAAAGGATGTCACATTACGAGGTAGGCTGCAAGGGAGGATCYCTCCTAGCAAGCACTGGGGCTTTTTTGTTTGTTCTGGGTTTTTGCATTGTGTTGTAACAGGCCATTTACAGCTTTCAGTAGTGAATTCCTCAAAACTTGTTCTAGACTTAGACCTTATCCAGAAYTGAATGCTGTGAACGTTGTGGATTTGGTGGTGAAGGGTAGTCACCTGCATATTGCAGTATGACTGTAGAAGAAACTAAACTCTTTCAAGCCATGATGTGGTTGAAGCACATCTGCACCATGTTACCCAGAACGTATGGATGGCATGGGGCAGCRCTCAATGCAGAGGCCGTGCCTTCGTACCCTGCACCTAGCAATGCACACATGCTGCTCTCTGTGCATCYGTGTCTGTGTGAGGCAGGCTGCGTGAATCATGCTGAAGGCATTTCTTGCCCACAAGTGCCTTGGGATATTGCCATAGATGTGGGAAAGCATGCTTTATTTTGAAATTTTGMCTTGAGTGTGTGCAGATTTGTGGGTGCAGGTATTTCTTTCTTCTTCTCTCTCCTGGTAAAAATTAAARTTCAAGATGTTGGTTGCTCTTGGGRAACTTTCTTACTGTTCATAGTACTGGTTAACACTTGCAAGGTTTTGTGTTTCCTTACYTCCATTTAACCTAGGCAGGAGATGTACTCTCAGCACTTCACAAAGTTCAGACTGTCAGCTTGAATTTTTGTTTCTTGGATCTGAATCCAGTTGAGAATAATAGATGCTGTTGTGAACACCTGATTTCATCATTACAGAAAGAATTGATAAGGAAATAACTGGCTCTTTCTTCTCAGTCATGTTTGTGTTGGCTAGCCAGGTGTGATATGGGACCTTGTTCTCTTTGATAATATTTGCTCTACTACCCTGGACTGCACTTCAGAATCACTGATAGTCACTTGGAAGGCATCGGATCAGAGAAGACAGGTTGCTTGTTTTGCTTGGAAGGATACCAGTGTATACTGTGGCATGTGGATAAGTGCAGGAGTGTGAAGGTTGAGGGTTGGAGGAGCAGCTAAGAATTAAGAACGAAGTGCAGTTAAGGGAAGTGTATGTAACACCTAATTTTAGGTACCTGGACTCTGGTATCCTCAGTCGAAAGGTGTTGAAATCATCTCAGCTGGAAAAGCTGGAAATACTAAGTCACCCGGAGGGGAAAGCTGTTTCTCTCTATTGACTGTACAGGCGGAAAAGGCTTCCTGTTCGGTCGTGCTGCCTGTCAGTCCTCTGTGCCATGATATAGGATGGCCYTGATGTCAAGCACCAAGGTTTTGTGGTAAGGACACTCAGCAGACTCGTTCTGTGACTTGGGTGCAGTCTTCTCCTTAACCGCTGTAGCGTTCCTGTCTGTAGGGGGACATGTCTGGATTTGTTGGTTCCCCAAAGAGTTGAATGTAGATGACTCTGAGAGCTGTCTGGGAGAAATTGTTAAGAGTAATGCTAAGCGTTATATAACTGACTGAAAAATAGGATAGTTACGTCAGCTGGCCTTTATCTGCTGTGGCTCTGCTTTATACAAATACGATCAGCAAGTGCTGAAAGCAGTTTTTGACAAATGAAATCCTAGTCATTGGATGTACCAATGCCTGGCTCCTTGTTAATGAAGCAGAGATAATTCTAATCTCTTTCCAGGGCAAAAAACATGCTCAGAAAGTTCGGCTTTACATCCAAATGCACAGTGAGAAGGAAGAGAGGCAGGAGCATGGGAAACAGAAGAGAGAAGATTGTATCAATTTTCAGGTGACTCTTCCCTCAGACCACTCACTAAAACGTTTCCTTGTACTTCAGCGAATGCCTGAAACTGAGCTTGCCTTTGCTTGATTTCAGATGGATGGAAGAGAAGCAGTGGACAAAAACAAGTACTGCAATCTCTGCAACATGATTTTTACTTCCCCAGTTGTCGCTTTATCTCACTACTTGGGAAAAATCCATGCTAAAAAACTAAAGCGATTATCAGGAGACCAAGCCCAGATGTCAGCTCAGCAAACGCAGCCTGTCTCTGGTGAGAACTAAACAGTTAGGTCCTACAAGTGCATGTCCTTGCCTATCACTCTGAAACAAGTATAGTGAAGTACCTTCCTACACCTGCTATGTCTCTGTGTTTTCCTGTTGTGCTGAAGTCGTGGAGCTGCCACGTGAGAACTCGTTAGATGGATAAACAAAGACATTGCTCTGTGCAGTTCAGCTACAAAGGTTTCTTGCTTTCCAATTCCTCGTTTTTCATTGACTGAAGCTAAAGACAAATATCTCAAATATGGTATTAATGAACAGTGTCCGTTGTTGTTCTGRGAATTTCATTGCAGCCCAAAGCAGATGTTGTTCTGTTTGATAAATTATGTTCATTAACTGAAACTAGTCAYGTACAAGATGCTGAACATAGCATAGCATAGCTATGGATGGAGCATAGCATAGGTGTTCTGAATCACCTTATGCAAGGTGAAACCCTCCTTTGGACTGTATAAGGACCTTAAAATGACCAATCATCAAAAACAGATGATTAATACTGTTATCTAATGGTGGGGTTTCTGAATACTCCAGAGCTGTGTCCCTTATCAGTCTGCGCTCTCACATCCTTGCAAGAACCAAGAGATTTTATAGTCTCTTACAGGTTGGTCTCCTTTCCAGCCCTGTAGTTCTGCAGTCACTTATTTGTTTCATTCTAGCCTTTGCTTTGTTGTGCTGTCAGCAGGYTTATCCTCTACTTCCACGTCTCCAGCTTTGCCGAAGCCCTCAACTGAGAAGCCCTTGCTGACTTCAAAAGCTGAAGAGTCTTCATCGTCCTCCAGCACAAGTTTAGAGTTAAATGATCCAGACAAGTACTGCAAGCTCTGCTGTGCTCCCTTCAATAATCCACTGATGGCCCATCAGCACTATGTTGGTAAGAAACACAGAAGAAACGAAGCACGTAAAAAGATGATGGAGGAGCTGGGAGACAAAGCTGTCCCTACAGAATCCAAAACAAATGGTAAGCAAGACATAAAGAAGTATTACAGACACTTTTGATTGTCGCTTTAGTGCTCAGCTCTCATTTATGCAATAAAATACTCTGTTTTGTGCAAGAAAATGACAGGCTTCTCCTGTGCTGTAGAACAAGTTTATTTCTTTTTTTTTTCCTGTTTCTTCTGTGCACTGTTAAACACCTCTGTCTCTGATAGCATTAGGTAGTAAATATTTCCTGTTGACTTGGAGACCCAAATCCAGTCCTTACTGAGCTCTGCAGTCAGATTCAAAGGAGTATAAAAAATAACCCGATCTCCCAAACCACCCATATCTGTATATATGTATCTGTGAAGCTTCTATAAGCTTGTGGTGGAAACTCCACCACTTCCATAGGCAAGATAGCCCAGGACTTACTAATTTTTATCTTCTTAATCTTCAAACCCTCTACTCACATTTAACCTAACTTTCTCTGGCCACAGTGCATCTCTTCACTGTGCACAGAGCAAGAAGTAGAGGCAGGAAATGGTTCATTACTTTCCTTTATTTTCTTTTCACATTCTTTAAATAATTGAAACTGGTATTGTGTCTTACCTTAATCCTTTGTTCACCAAAATGATCATYATAATTATTTCAATCTTTTCACATTAGCAAAATATGTTTTCTAGACTGTCATAGTTCTCCAGCCTCCCCTGAGGACTGTCTTATATAGTTAGTCTATATCTTTCTTGAAACATTATCCAAAGCCCAAACCTTGTTCCTGTACCAGTGCCACTGCCAACAACTTCCATGGAGCATCATCTGGTGCTGTGTAGGACAGGGAGAGCTGTTGACCCTTTCTTTAATAGGGAATTGAAAATCCTAGTTAATAATCAAAAGTCATTGTTAGTGTAAACCAGCTCTAAGTAAATCTTGATGGAACTTAAATGGAATAATACATTTTGATGCAAAGCAGTATCCCATTGGAATTAATGGTGCATTTTACTAATGGATGAAGCTCTTGGGTTTGTGTGGTGGGAAAAAGTTGCCTGCTGATTTTCTTGTGTTTGGATCTATGGATGGCACAGCTTGTAGGAGAGGGGGAAATGACACAAGGTTTTCCTCATCTCCTGTCTTATATTTGCTGGAAACCCTGTGTACTGTATTCATAATGCCCTGTGTTGATAGCTCCCTCAACATCTTCTGCCCAGGGTTGAACTAACTCTGCATGAACTTTTGAGCAGCTAATGTTTGAACTGCTCTTATTTGAATTAAATGCAGATTGACAGGATTGGTGTCTGTGGGTGCTCGCTCTGAGTAAGGTATYTACAATAGCATTTAATCTTTCAGTATAGTTTGTTTTCATCAGAACTTGTTAACAGTGTACAAGAATTATTTTGGATAATTTCAGTCGTCAGAAATATTCTCTTTGTTAATGTTTAGTCTGTGGTTATGCTGCAGCCCTGTACTTCACCAGCTGCCTTCATAAATACTGTTCTAGTGTAAAATGGAAATACATTGCAGCAGAGAACTTTATYTGTCTCTAAAAGCTGTTTATGTGGACATTATGTTATGACTCTTGCATGGGGAAGGATGTGATATGTTTTAAGTTTTGCCTTTTTTTTTCTTTGAAGTCTCTCTAACCTACACCTCTCTTTTTTTTTTGTTGTTTTTTTCCCTTAGTTGGGGTTGGTCATTACATATGTCCTATATGTAACATCACACTTACATCCATAGAAATGTACCAGTCCCACATGCAAGGAAATAAGCACCAGACTAAGTAAGTCTCTTATCACTCTTCAGCTGTTGTTTGTGCTTTCAAGTTCCTGTGAAAGAGCTTGTCTTCTGTATTAGGCCTGCTGGGTGCTCTTAAGTGACTTTGACTAGTTACTGTGTATTTTTGTGCTGGCTTTAAGGGGCACTGTCCATTTAAACATTATACTTCTAATTGAAATTCAGTTTTGGAGGTCTCACGGTCACATCTTCAATGGCAGTCCACAGGAAAGGTTTTGACACTACACAGTTTTTCTGGCCTTTTTTTTTTTTTTTTTTTTTTTTTTTTTTCCCTTTCCTCCTCGGAGACAGCAGCATCTATTCTTGGCAACTTTAGTACTCAGACTGGGAGGAAATGGTCTGTGCTGTAAGGTTCCTCTTGACACAGGGAGTAAGACCTTAATCCAGAAAAGTGAGAGGTTTYCATTGACTGACAACAGGACTTCAGCATTCATCAACGAAACATCTTATTTTTGGCATAAGATGATTTATGGGTTAGGTGATTTCTTTTAACCTAGAAAAGGGTTTGTAGGCTGTATTAATTGCAGAATGGATATTGTGATTTATCCATTGATGAGTAAAGATATACTTGTTGGAGACAGCTGTGTAAGTGTAGACCAAGTACCAAGATTATTTTCACATTARGGATTTTAGTAAGATACATTTTAAGCTAGAGTACAATATTAAYGTGACTGGCATATTACTGATATGACTTTAATTGTTTAGTTAATGAGTTAGAGTCCCAAGAAAACACAAGAGTGTAGGGAAATGCTGCAGGGTTATTTATGTTTTAACAAAATGAATGTATAAAGCTGGTGAATTAAGACAACGCAAGAGGCATTTAAGGGAGGGGTATTTGGAGCTGCTCTTCCCAATGAGGGTATCTTTGTCATCTAACCACCTAATCTTCCAGTCTGGGGAAATGGCGAGTAAAATATAAACTGGTAGTTAGTTTTGCCTTGGGAAGAAGCTTATCGTGTTTTCTAGCAATCCGGATTTGTTTCATTTCTGCTGTGAAGTCATTCACTTCACCAGAAATAACTAATACAACAGTCCAACAGAATGAACCTCCTATGCAAACGGGTGTCTTTGTAACTTGGCAGTCAGTRGGTAATGTAATTGTTTAGTATCTGCACCTAATAAGAGATTAGTTAATGAGGGAGGATGTTAAATTTTCTTTCTGAAAATAGTTTTAAAATGTATGCAGTCATTTTAAAAGCTTCTTTTACTCTGTGTCCCATGTCAGAAGAAATACTTTTGGTCTTCATGAAGTTACTTCAGATCTTCAGTTTCACAGAGGGTAGAATCTGTCCACTATAACTTCAGCTGACTTTACAATTATGGTCATACAGAGCAGGGTACGTGTGGCTATACAGAGCAACACGCTTGAAATATGTTCTTTTCCTACCTGTGGAAATATAAATTGTCTATTATCGTATATGTCTTTCTACCTTCCTGACTTCTTAAAATAACCAGACCCTAAGCAAATAAATTAGTATTAATGGCTAAGACTTCCTATCCTTTTCTTGCAGAGAAACGMCCGTTGTCAGTCTCGCGAAGAGTTCAAAGAAAGTTTATGACTCCTTTCAAGATGAACTAGCAGATTACATTAAAGTACAGAAAGCTAGAGGTCTGGAGTCAAAAACACCTTTTCGAAAGACAGAAGAGGAAGTGCTTCAAGGTGAAGATGTCGAGGGAAGAAGTGACCCTGGTGAGGTTTTACCTTCAGACTTTACACGGGAACAAACCCAGCATTCCAGCCTCTGCTCAGAAACACRCTCACCTACAAACACGGGGGAAAAGTCACCAGCTTGTGAGAATACACCAGAAAAGATGCCCGATTGTCACTGTAACGTGGGATATTGTATAAAAAAGCAAGCAGCTGAGGTGGCTACCATCAGTGATGAGGACTTTGGCTTATCAGTTGCTAAATCTAATGGCTCCCATGGACTTGTGTCTCCTGAAACTGCTATCAGTTCCTACAAAAAGGAACAGAAACTTCTGGGAAAACATATTAAGGAGGAAAAATATATCGACGAAGAACTGAAGTATGAGAAAAAAGGCACAAAGCAGAAAAGAAAGGAAAACAGCAAAGATGAAGATTCTGGAACGGAAAGTGAGAAGCAAAAACGAGTGAAGGTGGACATAGACTTGATAAATGAGAAGAAATCAAAATTTTACAGAGACAAAAGGCTTAAAGAAAGCCCTAGTGAAAAAGAGAGCAAAAAGCACAAAAAAGATAAAAAGAAACCACAGCCAGATGGCAAAACAGAGGAGGAGCTGCTTTGGGATGAATCTATCCTGGGATACTGATACAGGTTTTGCTTAGCTTTAAGAAGCTGATTCTGTGTCTAGACTCTCTTAACCATTGTTTACTATATGATGACTCTTTTTTTTTTTTTTT
>NW_028186546.1:4524278-4554340 GCF_003343005.1 Rhea americana
TTGACAGTCTGTAATCTCTTCTGGAATATGCACCCAAAAAAGGGTCAGTAGCCTACAGAATTCTCTTGGAATTTCATCAAATATACTGCTTCTTTCTAATGTTGATGGTGCCTACTAGGGCGATTTCTATCCTTCTTTTAGGAAGCTACATAAATTTGTAAGATAAGTGCACTGCAGTGTTCCCAGCTATTTCTGTAACTGTTTCACTGACAGATTTTAAAGGAGAATGTCAAAGGCTTTTGATTCCAGATCTTATTTGMAATTGTTATTCTTTTTCATCCAGTTCTGAGAGTGGAAAATGAGTCTGTATTAAACATRTAATTGGTTGTCAGATATACATTGTCTAGTATATTTTTCTTATTGCAGTCCAAATTCTTAGTTTAATTTAAGAAACACAGAAAAAGTGTAGTGTGCAAAATTAATTGCTTGAAATGAGGCTATTTTCTGCTTCATTCAATCATAACAATTTACAGGAAGTTTCAAACCAAGAATGTTAGAGTGATGCTTGATTTGTAATCCAAACAATACTCTGAAAAAAATCAAACAGCTTTGTATTTCTGTTGTAAATACAGTGTCCCCAGACCTCCATTCACAATATGGATTATATTATTGTGGCATTAGAACTGGTGTCCTGCATATATGAAATTAATTGAAAATCTTAAATGATGGAGTTAAAGCTTTTATGTTGCTCCCAGGACTCTCAGATGAGACCTTCAGTGAGCCGTGAAGGCTGGAAAYACTTCAGCCTTTACAGACCCTGGGGCAGGCAGGCTGGCCGAGAGGAACAGGAGAGCTGTGTTGCATCTGCTTGCACTGTGCGGAGCTGGGGCTGTGTAGAGGATTTGAGGGTTGCGTGATACCTTACGGAAAGCTGTTGGCTGTAAGGCTGAAACTTTCTGTTATGCTGTGGGGTGGAGTACAGTCCACGGCCCTCAGCTTTGAATTTTTTCTGATCTGTTCTAGTTTTCCAGGAATAATAAGTAGGTTAAAAAGCCCTGAAAATAAGTAGTCTGCTTTCCTAAGGATTTGCATTGTGTGGCTGATTGCAACCTTGGAACCTTGGACTTCGTTTTTTTTGTTGTTGTTGTTGTTTTTTGTTTTTTTTCTCTATTACTGAAGTTACGAATCTGTGTAGTGAGAGGCTGAGCAGTCAAGCAGTTCATCCTCTAGCAGGCTAGGTTTATTAGATCCATACACAACTAAGGAAAATTAAGCAGGAACATGTAGGCTCCAATAACAATTTGTTGGTCGGACGTCTTGAGAGTCTCAGGAACCTGGAGCGGAGGTCTATGTGAATTCAGCTTTAAGTTCAAAGTGTTCACAGGGTCTTCTTTCTGGTCATTTTTTTTAGTCTTCCCTGGTCTTTGAGGCTGGTAATGCCTCTGCTTTCTTCTGTGGATCCTTTTCCTCACTCAGGAATTACATGCCTTTCTGCATCTTACCCATGACACTTTCCTTGGCCTTTTGTTATCCTTAGCTCTTCTRATGAGGGAGTCTGAAGTCACACGTTAGTAACTGCTTTTCTCATTATTTACTGGAGAAGAGAGCAGGTTCAATCATAAGTTACGTATGTTAACTTTTTCTCATGCCAGCTGCAGGCTGCTTGGCTATTTTAAAGCACTCTTTCCTACATATGTTCTTTGCTGTGAAAATAACATGTGGCTGACACT
The DNA here is from genome assembly GCF_003343005.1 of Rhea americana. Classification (NCBI taxonomy): domain Eukaryota; kingdom Metazoa; phylum Chordata; class Aves; order Rheiformes; family Rheidae; genus Rhea; species Rhea americana. The sequence goes on from NW_028186546.1 coordinate 4,525,949, forward strand.
GCAGCTTGTGTCCTTAGTAAGACAAATAGTAAGGACTTTCTTTTCTCCCAGGGCATCTAGTTTAATGAATTTTGGTACGTTATAAGATCTCTTTGATATTTCTAACACCCTGTCAAATAGGGCTGTACAAATATGGCCAGTGTCTTTCAGAATTATTCGTAGGGAACCCTTSCTCCATATGGTCACATTCTTCATTTCTTTAGAAAGTCAGTCTAAGAAAATAAGACCTCCAGCAGATGGTAAGGCCACGATGTAGGACTCTGCACATATACAAGGAACAGATTTGTTGAAAGGAAATAAATGTCTGTTTAATTGCTTTTTCAAATGAGAATTGCACTTTTGGAAGTGAGGAGAAGATGATTAAACAGCTCTGAAAATATGTTAAAAGCATAAGTTGGCAGAACAGAATATCTGTCTTTAATRGTCATTCCCAAACCTGTGCTCTACCTCCATACCCTCCTGCCGCACCCACTGGAAAGGGCTTGCTCAAGCTTTGCAGAATAGCTCTGAATAAATTTTCTTGACATCGAACATAAAATATGGTAAGATCCCAGAAGGAGAGCTATTGCCACAATGTGATTAAGCAACGATTAATCTGTGATGTAAGTGCTGCAAATGAGGCATAGCAGATTGTCTCATCTAGCGTATGTGACATAGAGGTCTAACTTAGATAAGTGATACCTTATTTTCTGAAATCATAGATAATGATTACTGTCCATGTGTTTATTGATTGCCTTGTTTCTAGCTTTTAACCTATTTGCCAACTTATCTGCGTGCTAGACATTTTTAAAATACTAGATACAGAGATGGATGACTTTATTTACCCTTTACTGTAAATGTTTGCTTCCCCCTTCTTAGCAGCAAAGGAATCCACACTATAGTGAAAGCTGACTTTACTCATCTGTTCTTCTCATTAAAACCACCAAAGCATTACAGTTCTGAGTTGAGACGCATAYGGTCACAGATCTTGCTGTCACATCCAAACAGAGACAGGCAGATCTTCCTGGAGACCCCTTGGAGGCAGTAGTGTTTTATGCAGGTGTGAGGGTTCATCTGTGAATGACCAACAGCGCTAAATTTGATCTGTCTCCTCTTCCAGTAAACCTGCCTGCTGCTTGGTTTCGAACAAGAGCTGCTATGTATCACCAGCGGCTGGTGTGAGCTACAGGCAAGGGTTTGTTCTGACCACAAAACTTCATCACCAAGTTAAACGGTGTAAGTGTAGCTGAGCACAAAAGAGCCACAATCTGCTGGTTAAAATAAGGGCCTGAGAGAAGACTTCTACGTTTCAATTTTAGCTCTGTCCCTGGCTCGCCAGGCCCCCTGCATCAAGTATATGGGTCTTCTAAGGCCTGGTTTTTCACCTCGTCTGCGGTGGTGTAGAAGGGGACTCTGGCAGATTTAACCCTGGCCGTTATGTCACCGCCCGTGGAGGAGACTGCTGCTGCCAGTCCTCCTCGCTCCCCCTGAAGACGGGACGGAGCCAGCGCTTGGGTCCCTGCCTCGGCTGGTCTCAGCCGCAGACCGGCAGATCGGCTTTAACCAACCGCGTCTGGAAGCGCTGCRGTCGCTTGTGCGACGAACGCAGATCAGAGCCCCAGTGCTCGCTTCTGAAGGCAGCTACCGGCTTCGGTGTCCTGTGAAGCGTGGCGTGGACATGCTGTGCCTGCCAAATACTGCCCCTTTTTTATGGCTTGTATTCCTCACGCCGTCAGCTTTTTATGACTGGCTACAGTGCGTGAAAACATTTTTAGCGAGATCCTACTGCTGGGTGCGTTTGGAAAAAGGCTACAGCTGAAACGGGGCATCTCCTTCTGCATCCCGTAAAGCGATGAGAGGTCGGTCTCGCTGTGGAAGGATCTCACTTAAGATCTTACGATGGAAGGGAGGGCCGCTGACGCTGCCTTGCGTGCCCCGAGCCCAGGCTGTGGTTTCGGCGAGGCACCCAGGGAACGCCAACGCCTGGCAAGCCGGTTGACCGTACCCTTGGCCTACGAAATATATCCTCCTTAAATCGAATCTGCTAGCTTGTCGAAGCATATTTCTGTAAAGRTTGAGGGGCATTCATTAAAAGCAGTTTAAATGACCTGAATTTAATGCCTTTAGCTATCTCAAGTTCACCAGATTTCTATGGTATTGGATTACAGGATAAAACTGTTCTTTGAGCAAGTTAAGAGGACTGTTACTGTTTAATTAAATTAAAGCGTGTTTTTCAGAATAGAGCTCTCAGCCGGTACTGACATCCTGCAGGATGGAAGGTGTCAGTTTGTTTAATAACTATGTTTGTCAGTCAAAATACAGAGGTTAAAGCATCAGGGTGAGGRGCTGGAGGTCTGGATTCTCCTTCCCACTTTTCCACAGGCATCTAGTGTGATTTACAACTTGCTGAGAAAAGATGAGCTTTTTTGCATTAACATGTCACAAMTTCTGACTATTCTTAACATCCACTGGTGGGAATGACCTGAGGAAGGAGGTTACAGCCCTGTCAGACGTGTTGGCATCATTCTACCTGTTTCCTGTCCTGCTTCTTATRTTTATATTCCAGTTGTGCAGCTTGTGTTTTCAGGATRAGATAGTGAGCAACTTGGTGCAGTRTCTTTATAAGCCAGGTCAGCAAAAGTCTGATTACACCCTTAAAATGGATGAAGACTCACAGATACCAGAAATCTGGGTCCCAAAAAAGAGTGTAAATAAGAAACCATAAATAAGAAAAGTGTCATCAGCCTTTCTGCAGGAAATCTTTGAAAACAAGCAATAACATCCCCCACCCCCAAATAYGCTACTGTTCTGTATTCTGAGAGGCTCAATATACAGTTGAAAGCAATGCAGTGCAATTTGACAGGTRTTTTCTGGCAGAGCAAAGTGAGGTTTAGACCTTAAGCCCTGTTGAACTTCAAGTAAACAATGATGTGTTTTGATTTCAGAGAGCTACAGAAAACTCCCTACCTAGGGTGTTGTGTGCTGGCAATCTCTCGTGTTCCAGGGCATGAGACTGGGGCACAAGTATAAAGCTAAATTTCCAAAAGTGACTGATGTGTTGGGTTCCTAACTCAGGGACATCCGCAGGAGCCTACCTTGCACAATGTACTGAATACCTCTTGCATCGCAATCAGCCTCGTGACRCGATTGATACCCAACAGCACTACTTTGCAAAAATACAGATCTTCAGGTCACGGAAGACCTTCTTGCAGGCCTGAAGACAGTTCCTTCTTGCATTGACAGAATCAGATCCTACTTATTTCTCTACTGAAGGCRTGAAAGTTTGAAATGAAGCCAGAAACTCAAGGGGGAGGAAGGTGAAAGAAGTAGTATATTGCATTTTTTTCCAATATTAGTGGGGGAAACTGAAAGTTGTGTGTGTGAGAGAGAGAGAGGGAGGAGATTTAAAGCTTTAAAATGAAGCAGGAGTTCTTAGAATTAACAGAATGAAAATTAACAAAAATGAAGCAGGAGTTCTTAGAATTAACAAAGAAACTGTTCAGAGCAATGTTTTGAACGCTGCTAGTGCTGCTGCACTTCAGTCCTTCTGATATCTGACAAGCAGTTTAGGGTTATTTAGGTCAAAGCTTAGTGCTAGACATTTCCAATTTATGTGTATTACAAATTCTAGCTGCATGGACTGGACTTCATTTGTCTGTAGTATTATGCTATATATTATAAGAGAAATATATATATTGTACATATGTATTTATAATTTCTATAATGAGAAATGATACCTCATGTTCATAGCCAAGCTTTTTCTCTCRGAATGTTTCTCCTGTAACTGCATTATATCATTCCCTGTTTTGATGCTATTTCTGAGCCACRACGATAAAATCTTCCCTTTGTGTCCAAGTTAGAAGTGATGATTTTTATTTATCCGGTCTTTAATTTCTCTTCACTCTCTCATGCTAGTGATATGTCAGTGGTAAAGAAGTACTATGGTATTTATACAAGTTCTCCTCACAGGGTTAGTCAAAACTGTGAAGTATGTATCCTTACACTTATTTGACTTTAATAGGCCTGGTAGTATTTTTATGTGCAAATTAGATTATACATAAAGCATTTAATTCATTCTCTCAAAAATAAATTCAGTAAGTATGGAGCTAGTGCAAATAGTATAGATTTCCTCAAATTATTGAAAGGGARGGAAGGGAAAGAGGAAATAAATGGAATATTTTTCCCTAGTCCAAAGTCAGGCTGAAATGCAGTGYTTGGCTGTAGCTCTCCCCCCTGCAGGAAGAGCTGGTTGTCAGGAAGGTCTGTGCCTAGAAGTCCACGCTTCAGGAGCACAGTGGGAGAAGCTATAGTGGCTTTCTGCATCGGCTCTGTGTCTTCCTACCTTGCCTTCAGCCTTTCTCAAATACATCTGTTGTGCTTAAAAAAAATCAGTCAGCCTTGCTGGCKTCATCCCAGTAAGGACTCATCTCTTGTCTTGCGCTGGCCGGTTGTAGCTGCCCCACCGGATGACCGGTTCCATCAGTTTCTGGTAAATGAGTCACCCGGACGAGGTGTTGATCACTGAAATGTGAGACTCTTCAGCATCTTGAAAAATTTGGCTCTTTGCCTGGCTCTTTGAGGCCAGCAGAASTTTTACTGCTGTAAAATTCTTGAGAGTCCAGATCAAAACAGTGTGTAGGATAYGCTCAGCTCACATTGGTTTCTCTCAGCCAACACCGAGACTTGCCTTCAGCAGCAATATCTGAACGTTCCCTRAAGTCCCTGGGCCAAATAGCTCGTGTCTGTAATGCAGAAGCCTCAGCACCCCTTAGGAGGGCACCTTTTGCACTCACATTGCTTAYAGCGGTCAAATTTGAGAGCGCATTAGCCATTTCTCTGCACTTGAGCTCCTTCACGTCTCCGCACCGAGCTGTGCAGTGCGGAAAAGGAGGCCTGGGCAGTAGGTATGAAATCAGGAGCATAATAGCAGAGTTGCATCCTACAGCAATGAAACCTRCTCATTCATAGACTAATTCACCATTATCCTCAGATCTCAGGGAGAAGGTCATGCCAGATCCTTAGCTAAGTGCCTTATTCTTCATTTATGTCTGACTTTTCTCTTCTTGTTTTTTCTAGTTTGGCAAATGAAGAAAGCAGACCGCATACGCCAGCCRCACTTGTTTAGGAGTGCTTGTGTGCCGACTCCTCCTCTGCCCGTGTGGTGAAGGTGTTATGTTGCCTAGCACGAGTAGAGCGTTGCACACGCCTGCGACGCAGCTGTAAACAGCGGGGGCTTGCCGGGCTTGGGGTACGTGTGTCTGTGCACAGCCTGCTTTCATGTTTCCGCTCCGCGCTCAAAGCAGAAGTACCAGGCAATGAGGAAAAGAAAGCTGAGAACGTACCCGTGAGCTGATGGCCATCTCAAGCTCCGCTGTATCGGCTTTTCCACTCTCCAGCACTCATATCCATTTTCTACATCATCTTCCATTGTGGCTTTATAGCACGTGGCTCCACGTTCCCCCTAACAACTGGGTGGAGATCATTGATCAGCTTTATGAGCAAGCACAGAGGAAGCGAGAATGGACATACGTTCATAACGCTGTGTCCTGGAAAGACTTTCTTGTGCATCAGTGAATGTGCTATTGAGGCAAATAAGTGTTGTTGTTGGTTTTTTTTTTTTTAATAAAGTTTTGTAGAGTAACGATGCAAAGGCAGACAGGCTTCTCTGAAGCTTTACTGCAACATTTGCTAACAGAAAGCAGGGATGAAGGAATAGGAACACCTCAGCAAAATGAATTTGTTCTGCTTATGCTTCAGCATGCGCTCATGTGGCATTTGACAAGTACAGGAGACTTCAAAGATGATCAGCAAATATAAGCCTAGGCCAATGTAGTCTAAGTAGTCTTAAAAAAAATAATTAAAAAACACCTGTATCATTTTGAGGTAGCTCAGAAAGTGATTTGGTTTTGAGAAGGGCTGACTGCCTGTCAGCTCAACAGCACTAAAAATCAAAGACAGTCCAATGAACTGTCTAAAATTAGATTTGGGTGCCTTGCATTAGGCATCCAATTTGAAACATCTGATCTTTAATCAATTTAAGGGTGGCTGTGGAAATGCTGCAGTGACTAAACCGATGAATGATACACTTGTGTGTGTTTACTTGCTCAGGGAATCCATGAAGATTGGCCTCTACCCTCTCCCCGTTGGGAGTGCTTGCTGTATAAGCCACTGCAGTTTGTCTCTCTCCCCCCGAAGGACGTATGACTCTTACAGTGAGGTGAGGCTGCAATTTGCTATTTTCTTCTGTCCTGATGCCTGAGTTAAACAAAGGGTTATATTAAAGCAATATACAGCCAATGGCAAGGAAATTTATCTTCTTCTTTTCTGTTTCTCAATATGTTGATGTCAGCCATGTCCTTAATGATCTCAATGACYTTGTGCTGGACAAGCCTTCTTCAGGTAGGGCGTGGAGAAAATAACATACCTGCAATGTGGGTGGCTTCAGCCAAAATTCTCATTCATGCATTGCTGGTGGCCCCATCAGGGCAGATCAGCTGGGAGGACAAGGCCTGTAAGTCTATGCCCAGCTACACAAACAAGTTACCAGGAGGCAAGATGGAGTGTGGGTTTACTAGCCAAGTATGTACTCTTCTCCCAGGTCCAGTATGAGTAAYGTGTCCCAGTCTGAAGGAGATGTGCGTGTCCTGCAATACGAATATGGAGGAGAACAGTTTCTGTGGAGCAGCCGATGCGCTGCTAATTTGTACCATCATTCAGCTTGCTGAGCCGTGCCCTACGATTTCTTCCTCATCTCAGGTCAAATGGCACATCCACGTTCACTCGTTCAGCTGTCACCAATTTTCCATGCTTCATGACTGAGTAAAGCCCTGCGTTACTTCTGTAAACACTGAGAAGAAAGGGAACAGTAGTCAGAAGTTCATGGGGTTGTTTTTTTTCCCTTTTTCTCTTAACGTGCCCTATTCCAAGTAACGCCTTGCCGATCTCCTTTCAGGTCCCGATACTGGAACTGCTGAGAGCAGCTGGAGGACAAAGGGCATTTTGATTGTCTCCTGCTGTAGAAGGAAGCCTAACTGTTAATTACAGCGTATTAATTGAAACCRTGTATGCATTTCTGTTAGTTCTGCTAAACTCAACAGTTGTGCCAACGATAAATCTCTCTCAAAACAGGAAATTGTTTCCATTGTGTCTGATTTTTCATGAAAATGTGTGAACCCATAAGAATTCCTTGCATTTCCCTCTTCAGGATATGACATCAGTTATTTTAGCACCCCTAAAAGTGAAATAACTCCCTACTGTGATGACTCCTAGTCAGGCTGCTGTATATCTGATCRCTCCCTCAGTCTGCTGCAAGAAATAAATCAAGCATCTTCCTTCATGCTGAGTGCTGGCACGTCACAGAATTTATCCAGCACTCTACAAAGCAGAAAGAACAGCACAAGCCATAATCTCTCGCCATATCCTGGATAAGCTACCCAGCTTTTGTGTTCTCATACCAGCTCGCCTCAGYGCTCAGTTAGATGGGTCATGTCTACAGTAACTTTACAGATTATAAAAAGTCGGGAAATAGTTTCTGGATTCTTTATAAATACTATAGATCATGGGTATGCTCTGGGGTAGAGTAAAATACTTACGAATAGGAGGAACTGAGGGAAGGCTTGCMTAGCTGCTGAGCAGGGCTGATAGGAATAAAAAGGTTGTTTTTAAACTGTGCAAGTTTCTTATGGAGGGTCAAAAACAGAGAATYGCAGCAAGCAGCCTCCATGCTGCATCATGGCAGGATTGTTCAGGGCATCAGAGCGACTGTTACTTCTCTTGATTTTATAGGATTTCTGTGATRTGTGATGCTTACAAAATGCATGTAAAAGAAATGAGCACCAAGAGGATCTAACTCAGACGAATCCAATTTCTGTGAATATATAGATATCTTGTAGGCTCTTTGTAAAGGAAGAAAGCTTTGGAAGGTCCTGCTCAGAGCAGAGAGTCCTGAAGGAAGATTTTGAGTCACAGTCACACTCAAAAAGCAAAAAAGTTGGCATTAAGGGAGGTGGAAAGCACTACAGGTAGGAAAGAGGGAAGAAAGAGAAGGAAAGCCTTGTGTCTGAGAGGCAAAGTTCCCACCAGAAAGTGACATTGGTCAAAATGCTAACGATGGGTCTGGGTAGGCAGCTCACGAGAGCTCTGACAGACAAATTAACAGAAATCTGCTGCCTGGACCTTCCCAAGGAGGTGCTAAATAAAGTTCATCAGACAGTGACTCCACTTCAGGACTTTGTTTAGGGAGGAGAAGGATTTGGTTCCCATTTTTGTTCCTTGGCTTCAGAAGGAAAACTTAAAAAAAAAAAAACTTTCAAATATTTTCATGAAAATACAAATTTRTTAAGCTACCTGGGGCTGGGAAATCAAACTCTGAGCTTTTTCTGTGTAATAAACTCAAGTATAGGCCTGTCCAGGGGAAATCCTAGGCTTAAATTCCTTCTRAACTCAAAGCAATCTGGAGCAAGTTCAGTGTAGCTATTTGAACTTTACCCCCAGGCTGGCTCTGGCCAGTACAGTAAGTACTGGGGAGGGTGGCCCCATGCAGCCGTAATTCAGATCCCTCCATGTAGCCCATCACCATCGCCTCGAGGAGATAGCGAACATCCATATCTGCTCACATAAAGGGCAGATCTGCTGTAGCACTTCCAGGTGGCTGCAGGACAGGTCCCAAGACCAGAAGAACCCCCTGCAGCAGTGGGACATGGCCTGTCTCCTAAGCTTGCCAGGTAACYCTGCTGTCTCATGAGACATATCCCAAGACATGCAGATGCCCTGCATGAAGAAAAGGCTCCCTGGGAGAAATGACTTCTGTTATACGTTCAGAAGCTCCCTGTCTGTTGCTGGCTCTTTTAGACTCTCCAGAGGAGCACGGCATTTCTGCCATCATTTCCAAGGCACTGTCGAGAGCATCACTTGTTCCATTTGAGTCAAAACTGCTTCCCCGCAGCATCTTAGGCCCTAGTATTTCAAAGATCAGCCTAATTTGCTGCCACCAGGACAAGGCCAGTGGGGTCTGTGAGCTTGGGCACACCTCAGCTGGGCAGGCTAAAGCAGAGGCAGCCAGGCTGGTCTAGCTCTGAAAACTGCCCCTTAGGGCAGCCGTGATTACTTGATCCAGTTGAAACTGAGGGAAGCTGGTACATTGCAGATGGCTTTGGAGCATTCCCACGCTTCATCTCTGTGCTTGAGAAGGACTGGAAGGCTTCCGCCATCTAAGGAGACCTTCCCAGCTTGCGCGATGTGAGCAGCCAGGTTCTCTTTGCCACACCGCACGAGTGGTTGCGTTGCAGACCACTACAGTTCCAGCTTCGTTTGACAAAAGYGCCGGGGAATAAATACAATCACCTTACCCTCTTGCCTGAGAAAAGGAGACAAGGCCTGGTAAGATCTTTTATCAGCTCTACTGAAGCCACCTGAAACGTGGACAAGAATTCTGGCCCAAGGTTCCCCCCCACCACCACCATCAACCTGTGTCTAAAGTCTAGCACAGCCACAGCGGTACGGCTGCTCGCCCGAAAACAGCCCCGCTGGGTTGCTGTGCTGAGCAAGACACCAAGTCTGAGGAGCTTTCCGAAGCCACGTGCACGCCTGGGCCGGTGCTGCGGAGGGCAGCGTCTAGTTGCAGTTGCAGAGCGTGGTGGTTTCRGGTTCTTCTTGCTACACGTAGGCTCGGGGCGTTCAGCTACCCTAGGCCACAGCAGCGACGCCGCACAGGCCGTCCAAGCCTCTTCTCTCCCTCTCTTATTGGCAGTTATTTTTGCCTGTTTTGCCTTTTCCATTGCTAGGGAGCACCGTGCGAAGGCAGGAGCAGCCCCTCTCCTTCAGCCCCCAGTTCACCYGCTTAGAAACCCCCTGCTCTGCGGCTCTGTCGCAGCTCATCCCTGCTGTGCTGCTCTCTTCAGGAGCAAGTCTGGGGCAGAATAAGGAACGTGTGAATTATGTGAAATTTCTATGGTTCTTTTTTTTCCATGTGGAAAAAAACAGATTAGAGAGTCAAAGGTTTGGTGTAACAAGGTAATTATTCATGGGGGGAAATTAATTATAATGAACTAAGTAAGGTGTTAGCAAGTAAGAGGTGGGTTTTTTTCTTCTTTTTTTCCCCCTGTCAGTGCTGCTTAACTAAAAGGAGTGGATGTTTTCTGTGAGTTTTTTTATATGCGTAAAGTATGCAGAGAAGCAGCATATAAAGGTCGGGGGGTGGTCACAGGCCTTTTCCCAGGTGGGTTGGAGAGGTGTAGGCCAAGTGTTTAACTTCCCATCCCTGGGATGATGGATTTTTTTTTCAGGGGTGGGAAAAACAGGGTTTWTATGTTCAGGTTTTCACTGGCTTAGTTATAATATGTGCTCCTTAAGGAGAAGTGTCTTTAGCAAATCAGTGTATTAAATTTTTACTTTTCTTTAAAAAAAAAAATAAAAAAAAAGGTTTGGTGGGACAATATGCRGTTGCTTTGCACTGCCTACGTCAGTGTTTGTGCAGTAGGTTTTTAATCCATTTCTATATCTAGCCCAGCAGTTGTCTATTGGATTCCAAACCACTGCTTTAATTTTTTAACTTCAGTCCGGATTGCAAAGGGCTTTTCACCTGCAAAATATATTGTATCCCATATAAGAGCTGTATTTGTTTATTACTTGGACTGCAGTAACAATATGTGTTGTTGGACAAAACTGGGCTGATTTTTTGCACCGAGGAATTGGCATTCCTCCTCTCCGGCCCTGGAACACTTCTCCTTCCCAAGACCAGACAGAACTCTGGCACACGCAGACCCCCCCCTTACACACGCTAAGACAGAGCAGCATCTTGGAGGTGAGATCAGACACACGGGTTGGCAGTTAGCCGCTTGCTTTTATTTTTTATTTTTTAATTACCGCTATTTTAAAACAGTTTGAATAGTTCGGGACTGCCTTCATTTATTCTGAGGCGCCTTCTGGATTCAGGGTCCAGRTCTACTGTGTAGTGCCCAAATCTCCATGCATGGAGATGAAGTCCAGATGAGCCAGTCTCTCAAGGCTGCTCTGCCTTGGAGTGTGTACGGGGGCTGTATGTGCGGGAGTCCTGTCTGGGGACAGGAGAGGCAGACTGAAGGAGATGGGGCAGATATATTTGTGTTTCAGTGAATATTCGGCAGACCAAAAACGCAAGTCATGCTGATCTAGAGAAGAAAAAGAAAATCTTTTTCATTCTGAAATTTCTTTTTACCAGTGTAGACAAAGGCACAAACCTGGGAAGTAAGCTGCTGAGCAGTCAGCAATTGAATAGACRGTCCATCTTTTAAAACACAAATTTTATTGAATACATGCAAACTAAGCAAAGCTAAGCAGTTATGTCCAGGTCCAAAAAACAAGATCTCACCAATCCGTTGGCCAGACGTCCTGGGAGTCTTGGGAACCTGGAGATGGTTGCTGCAAAGGTCCATGTGGATTCAGCTCCTTTAAGTCCAGGTTTTTCTTTTCTGGTCATCTTTTATTGTCTTTTGAAGGCTTTGAGGCTGGTAACACCTCTGCCATCTTCAGTGGCTGCTTTTCCTAGCTCAGGTGTTCCATTCCTGTCTATTTCCTTCCAAAGACACAGTCCTCGGCTTTCCTTATGCTCTTCTGCTCTGCTTAAGGAGTCTTAAATCACACAAGAGCAGCATCTTCTTATGATGATTTGGGGGTGGGATGTTCAAACACAAGTTACTTATGCTAACTGTCACTCATGCCAACTGCGGGCTGCTTGGCCTACACTCCCCTCCTGGTGGCCCTCTTATAACAGAGGTGGCCATCACACACATCAAGGTCTGGTATGGCATGTGTCCCCACCGCTCAACGCCTAATGGGTTGCAGCCAACAGCGGAGCTCAAAGTTCTTCTTGGTGGCAAACACAGAGGCCAACCCAGTCTTGCCCTTGACTATGGTAGGAGGCGCTTAGCCAGACCTAGTCCTACTAGCTGTTTGTTGATGCAGTGTCTCACCTGCCTCATCCAGTAGCAAGTCGCTATCATGGCAACACACACACAGATCTGCATTATCAGTATTACTACAACAGGATGCAATAACGCATTGAAGATGCCGGTTGCTGTGGGTGACCATCCAAAGAAAATTTCCCACCAGTGGTGTTCTCCCACCCTCTTAATTCGTTCCATTACCTGCTTTATAACATTGCCATCATGATGCACAGTTATTAGGATCTTTTTAGCTTCTGCCTTAGCATTTTCTAATAGCTGTTGTAAATTTGCATGCTCTAACATTTCTTTTACAAGCGACAAATCCATACCAATTGGGGTCGGGGTTATACTATGATATAGGGTATAGTTTCTAATTAGCAATTGACTAGTAAACACAGGCGGCTTATACACAAAATCACAGCCTCTAATAATAGCTACGTTGCAAGCACACATATTAGAGTCATTAAACACAGTCTGGTTATAAATGTCATTAATTACTACATATTTACACATTGTTCTAAAACACACACATCCTTTCCCTACATAAGCTAATGCAGTTTTATTATTACTCTGCGGATTGATCTCGAAATGGCACACCCCCTCCTTGGTATCAAAGCAAACATCGCTCGCCTTAAGGGCATCGTCTTCGCATATGAACCCCAGCCCCTGCTCTAAAATGCAGGCTTCTAAATCGACAGATTGCCATTTATTATCAGACACTCTTGCCCACATTCTGTGGTCCAGGGGGTAGACCACAGATTCGTTTGTGTTAATTCCCAGGGCTACGATCGGGTACACCTTTTCAATGGTGGCATCCGCCACRGTCAGTACGTAGGCGATGACTGCGTTGAGGACTTGGTCGTGGGTGAAGTTCACTAGTCTCCACCACGCTTGGAGCTGGCGCTCTTTCTCCGTGGCTGCATCCCACACAATCTTTCGGATCTCGGTGGGGAGGACTCCGTTGTCGCCGTCTCTCAATATACCTGCAACAACACTCTGCACCCACGTCTGGGCCTGGATACAACTAAGAGCGAGGGATACGTTACTTTGCTCGATTCCCAGTGCTTGCAGCAACACCTGGTGATCTTTCTCACTTATTTGCCCCCAGATAGGCAACACGTCTGACACGAGCCATTGCCCCATTCCTAGGTTGGCTAGTGAYGAATTAATGGGGTTTATAAGGCCTTGCATTCCAGAAGTTACAGCCTCTAATTTATTGGCAAGAACTTCAAAGTTCATGCTGTTGAGTACTCCAAGCCCGGTTCCTCCTCCTCCCAGGGCCATGGASAGCAGGTCACGCTTAGTCCGGACTTCATGGATGGATCGGCTGTGAAGCCAAGCCAACCATCCAGTATAGAGGGTAGATAGGAAGGGGGTACAGTGCGGCCTGACGGATGAAACATTAACTGTGGACAAGGATAGCACCACCTTCTTAAGTGACCGAACAGGCCCAGTTAATAATTCTTGGATGTGATTTTGCTTAACTACATAAGGGCCTATTTTTGAAACAAAGGGGCGCAAGACGGCAATTATAGTAAACTCTTTTTTAAATCCTTCAGGGCCTCCTATTAGCCATCTTCCTCCAAGCTCTGAGGACATCTGTACGCTCAAATTGCCTCGACACCATACCTGAAGATTTATGATTGGGCGGGGACAATGTCCATAGTCTTGATTATACCATGAACCCTCTGCACTTAATTGAGATTTATTAAGTGTTTTGCTCTCACGGATGCAGTTTACTGACACAATCCATTTGTGGCCGTTAGGGGCAGTGATAGTCACACTGGCACCGTTAATTTGCATGGGATCCGTTATACTTTCTTGAGAGTATCTAATTTCTAATTTTACCTGGTTTCCAATTTCAGCATATTGGACTGCGTGCCAGGCCAAAAAATGGCACTTCGGGATCTTAATGGCAGCAAATGAGCGTATTGCGGTGCTAATCTTGAATTTAAATGATAGCCCCACGCTGTTACGGGCCCAAAGGCAGACCACAAAAACTGGCTGGACCAACGTGAAATTGCACCAACAATCCAATTTTTCCATGGCACAGATTTTTTTCTGACTTTTCTTTGTTTTTACTTCAGTTACAGAGATTTGAGTTACCCGCTCATAAGTGGATCCATTAACTACCCTGCATCCTACTTTTATTTCTTGTCCTACCTTTCCCAGCAACTGAGGAAGTCTGTTTGTGCTATCCCAGCTCCATTCGTTTTCCAAGTAAACCTCAGACCCGTGCATAACCACTGTTGACAGGTTTAGGCCTTTGTTAGAATTTAATCCCATGCTTCCCGTGTATTTTATGTGAGCTTGAGACCAGGGCCAGTCTGTGCCAATTTTTGTGTACCTTCTAATTCTGTGCTGGGCTGTGGCCCTTTTGCCAAAGTGTCTTTCTAAGAGGGAACTACTGACTTCTTCTCCAAAGTTTTTGTAATTTAGTTGGGCACATTCCATACTCGGTGCTATACACATACCAGAAATCAAAGCAAATCCTGCAACCACAAATTTGAAAGCATTTTCCCCGTAGTGCAAACAGGGCTGGCGATGCCACGAAGTTCGCCCTTCCCGTCGGTCACAATCTCCTTCCATTTTTCTTTATCTGCAAAACATAAACAAGGCGGGCTCTCCAGCCCCGTTAGTTTCCCTTCCATGCTTTTAATTGTGAAGAATGGAACCACTTTTCCTGCCTTTTCTTCCCCTTTTTTATTTCTACCTGGTACATAGTGGGGCTGGCCTTGTTAACAATCCTAACGGGCCCCATCCATTGGGGTCCCAGCACTTGGTTCTTCTCTCTAACCCCCCGATACATTACCAGGTCGCCCGTGTTCCACTCCATGGGCCGCAGCAATGCTCCCAGTTGCTTATCCATCTTGGGGACACTGGATTCTTGTGCTAAGGCCAGCTGGTGGTATGTGGCTGACACCGTCTTCAACATTTCCTGAATCCACCTGTCTGTCAGCACRCGGGGCTGCAGTTCGTCTGGCGGTTCCCCTCTTTGCCACCAGTGTCCCAGCATCTTTGGGTCTCTTCCAGGAATTAGCTTGTGGGGAGAAATTCCATGAGAAGCAATGGCACCTCGTAACGCCAGAAGGACTAACGGGAGCTTCTGATCCCAGTCTTTCCTTTGCTGGTTTATGAGTTTCCTCAGCGCTGTCTTCAGTGTTTGGTTAGGTCCCTCTGCCAATCCCGGTTTCTGGAAATGTCCTGTGATGTGAAGTTTTTGCTTAATCCCTAAAGCCTGGCACACCCCTTTCGTGACTTCTCCRATGAAGCGTTGGCCATGATCTGAATCAATTTCTTTGGGTACTCCCCATCGGGAGAACACATGCTCTACCAGGATCTTAGCRGTAGCACTGGCTGTGTTGTTTCGAGCTGGAAATGCTTCTACCCACCTGGTGAAATTATCAGTGATCACTAGACAATACTTGTTTCCTTGTGCTGTTTGGGGCAAAGGTCCAATAAACTCCATCTGCAGCTTGCTCCAGGGTCCAGAAATCCTTTGGTGGCCCAGGAGGCCTTTTRTTGTCTTCGCGTCTGGATTGTTGGCTGCACAAGTTAGGCAGTTGCTAACGTACCTCTCCACATCATCCCTCATCTCAGGCCACCATCCAGCACCCTGTAACCTCACTAAGGTTTTGTCTGTTCCCAAATGCCCCTGCTCATGAGCTAGGGCCACCAACTCTGTTCGGACAAGTTCGGGCACAACCCACACCGGGAAGTCTGCACCGTCCCGCCGTGCTAGTATCAGACCTGAGACATCCTTCCACACTTTGCACCCTTTATATTCCCTGCCCTGCATTAAATCTCGGAGGGTTGGGTCTTGTGCTTGCAAGCCTAGCAAGTCCACGCTCTCTCTATTTCTGCCTGGAGCTACTGAAATCGGGCCGTTCTCCGAGGGCTTGCTGGCCTTCCACATCAGGCCTTCTTTAGCTCCTTGCTTTGCTTTAGTATCAGCCTCCTTATTCCATTTTGCCTCCTCGGTTCCCTTCTTGTGGGCTTTGACCTTGATAATCTGGGCCGGGTGGGCCCTTTGTTCGGCCAGCTTTGCGAGGTACAGCAGCTTTTTGGCGTAAGTTACGGGCTTGCCATCTGCGGACTGCATGTCCCTCTCCCTCCAAAGCGGCAGCCACTCCAGCGCTGCCCTCACCACCCAGCCCGAGTCCGAGAATATGGCCAGCGGCTGATCCGCCGGCGTGTTTTCTAGGGCTGCTGTCACCGCCACCAGCTCCGCAGCCTGAATCGAATGCGGCAGGCACTTCCCTTTGACCACTTCGCCCGTCGCCCTGTTCACGGCTGCGTATCCCGTGTAAGGCACTCCCTCCTCGTGGTAATTTGACCCATCTACAAACCAAACAACATAGCCTCTGGCCTTTGCCTCTGACAGGTTAACGCTGCTCTCAAACAAGGGTGCCTGCCGTGGCTTCAGTTCAGCAAGGGGACCACCTTGCTCATCACCTTTTTCTCCACTGATGGTCAACCTGTAGGCTCCTGGAGACAGCTCTTGTGTCTCCGCTGGGACGTCTTTCTGGAGCAAGCTCAGAGTCCAGTTAGCCAGCCTGGGGTAACACACGGGGCCTTCGCTACCCTTCCCTGACAAGAGATACTTCACCGGGGCGTGCGATGTTCGYAACAGCACCGGGGCCGACCCGACCAGGTACTCCCAGTGCTGCAGGGCCCAAATCAAGGCTAAAACTTCTCTTTCRTATTCCGTAAACTGCTGCTCTGTTGGTGTCAAGAGCCGCGACGCGTATGCTACGGGGAGAAGATCAGGGCCGTGGTGTTGGCTAAGCACGGCCCTGAGCCCCTTCCGTGTGCTCTCCAACTGCAACTCATAGGGCCTGTCCACCTGGGGATGTGCCAGCACAGGGGCTTGCACAAGACTCTCCTTTAAGGTTTTAACCGCCTCATCCTGCTCCGGTCCCCATTCCCACGAGGCATCTTTTTTTAGGAGCTTACACAGTGGGGCAGCCTTCTCTGCATAGCCCTCRATAAATTCTCGTGAGAATCTCACGAGAGCCAAAAACGAGCGTAAGGTAGTGACGTCTGCGGGTGCTGAGACCTTCTGTATTAACTCCACCCTTTGCTTCTCCAATGACCGCCCTTCTTCTCCCAGAGTCACCCCTAAATATGACACCTCCTTCCAACACAGTTGGGCCTTTGTTGGGCTAACTTTGAACCCGGTTTTCTGGATTACTTCCAGCACTTCTGCCAGAACCTCCAAATTCTCCTCTTTAGTCCGGGTATGAATGAGGATATCGCTGACACAGGATAACACATTTGCTTTGTGCCTTAGCTTATCCCACATCCTCGTCACGTGCGTGTGGCAGATGGCAGGGGCGTTGTGAAACCCTTGGGGCACCCTAGCGAACGTGTACTGCTGTCCTCGGACAGTGAACGCAAACTTGTACCAGGACTCTGGGTGCAGAGGGATGGCGAAGGACGCACTGCACAGGCTGAGCACCGAGAACCACTTGGCTCCCCGGGAGATGGCTGCCATGACGTCGGGGTATCTGGCCACCACTGATGTTCTCAGAGGGGTGGCTTGGTTGAGGGCACCATARTCAACTGTCAGCCTCCAAGTTTTCCCATCTGCTTTCCGCACGGGCCACACCGGGGCGTTGTTACTGCTCTGTTGCTCAACCAGCACCCCTTGTTCCAGCAGGGCTTTCACCGTGTCCCACAAGCTGTCCTCAGCCTCAGYGGGGTACCGATACTGCTGCTGAGGAGGGGGATCGGGCCCCTTTATCACAATTACGGTGTCTATCTGGCCACAGTCCAGTTTGTTTCTTGCCCAGACCTGTGGGAATTGCTCTGTGACCCGTTTCACGCGGGGTTCCCATTCGGGGTGGACCAGGAGCTCTGGGGCTTTTACTGACATCACTCTGTGACTAGCTGGGATTATCTGTACATCTCCTTGGGGGCAACGTAAAAGCGTTTGATTTGCCAGGTCAGCCACCACTCCCATCTTTGTAAGTGAGGAGATGGCTAAAATTCCTGGCTTTCCTTTCATTTCCATTTTACCAAATTTTTCTGACCCCTTGGCAGTGCCAATTTCAAATGGTATGGGCCCGGTAAATGGCACTGAGGATTTTTGGCCGTTTGATCTGTTTATGTCAATAATTTCACACGTTTGGAAGAGCCCAGTTTCACCAGGGGCCATATCCAGAATTGAATAAGAGGCACCAGTATCAATTAACATCACTTGTCCAAGCACCCCTCCTCCAATAGTTATATCAACTATCAGGCGCCCCCACGAATCGGTCTTAATCGGTGCCACAAAAAGGGGCGATGCAGGTGCCTGGCAGCCCTATTGCTGAGCCTTAGACCCCGGGTCTATGGGGTTTGAGCTGCTGTGCTTTTTGGCTTCATGCAGCGCCAGCTTTCGAAAGAGCTCAGCATCTGGCAAGCCATCGATGTCTTCTTGCTTCTCATATTTTATCAGGCGTTTCCTCAGCTCAGCCCTCCAAGGATTGGACTTTTGAAATCTCAGCCCCTGCTGGTTTTCCTTCCCTGAACTGCTCTTGCCCTCAGGATCTTTCCGGTTGTCTCCTTGCATTTTCCTCACCCCCGCGTTTTGGAAGGACATGGCTGCAGACTTCCCTTTCTTCCCCCCCAGCATGTACCCCGGGAACGCTTGTTTTTGCAACTCAAAATTCTGGGTAAGGATCTGCTCTAGCTCAGACAGCGGTTTCCTCGCTGCATCACCTCCCGCTATCACCCGCAAGGGGGGGGTTAACCCGACCACCAGCGGCTCCTTGAATTCGGGTCTGTCAAAGTCAAGGGGGGAGTCCTTCGACCCGGGCAGCCCTGCTATCTGGTACAACATCTTCTTCCTGTTAACGTACGCGTCCGGCCTTTCCTCTGGGTTTTGCTTCTCCTGGTGGAACAACACTAAGGGGTTAACCTCTGGGAAAAACACCTTCAGCACCGCAGACTGAACGTCTCCGATGTCCTGCACGTTCCCCATCTGCACATCGCCCGGCAGCGCCGCAAAGTCATCCGGTTTCATGCACTTTCTCACTACGTCTATCAGATCACTGACCGAACTGCCGCTCTGACACCTCGGCAGCCTCTGGGCTCTGGACAGCCAGTTCACGGCCGTCTCCTTTGTCAGAGGTCCCAGCATCTTCCCCACCGTCTTTAGCTGCTCAGGGGTGAACCACAGCAGGGCCCTGTTAGTATCTATGGGTTGGAGCGGGACGTGGGCGGTCGGCTCCTCGGCCGGGCTCTTTTTAGTTTTAGCAGCCTCCACGTCTGTTCCCTGCAGCTGACACATCTCCTCCCTCAGGGGGGCATAAGGAGAAGGTCTCGTGGGACTATTTGCTCCCCACACATCATCCTCATAGTCGTAGTGCGGCGGGTGTTGGTCCAAGCTGTCCTCACTGTCACCGTTACCAAACCTCGTCCTTTTCCCCTGGATCGCGGCTACAATGCCCCGAGACACCCCCAGCTCTGCCTGCAGCTCCTGGATCTTAGCATGACACACCTTGTGGTCAGGACCTGTGCCACGGTCCCGCTGCACGTCCTGCAGGACCGCCCGGACCGCGCTCTGCGCGTCATGCGTCTCGCCTATCCATTTGCCAACCTCCTTCTCTAACTCCTCCGTCTTCAGCTTTTCATAGCCCAGTTTGTTCTCTAGCCGGGTTATTTCCACCGCGCTCCTCAGAGAGTCACCGCACAAGCCCTGCACCTCTGCCCGCAAGTTGTCCACTTGCATTTTGAGCTCGCCCTTGGCCTGTTCCAGTGTTTGCACACTCTCAAGTGCCTCCTTAAGCAATTTGGACAACTCCCTGCCCACCATCAGCAAGCCTTGCAGTGCAGCTCGTTTCTTACACTTATTTGTGGGCTTGGGCTTTTTCGATTCCTCTGACCAGCTCTCCCACTGCTGACATAGCTGCTGGTASGCCTCCGGTCCCTGGAAAGCTCCCGGGGACCAAATAGGAGGGAGACACTTCTGGAGCACAAATTGCTCCAGCTTCCAGTTACTGACAATATCAGTCATCATAGCAAGGGGCGAGATCAAACGATGCTGCCTCAAAGCAAAGATATCATAACACCAGCACCTCCGTCCCACCCCCAAAGGAAGGCTGCAGCCCTTTAATCTTCCCAGAAGAGCTTGTCTACCTCAGCGTGCTCAACTTTCAGCAGCTCGCCCAGGGATGCCAAACCTTTGGGCAGTGTAAAACCTGGGCGGCAGGCAGCCGAGCCGGCAGCACCTGAGATGACGGTCTGTCTGTCCGACAAGCTCCTGGGGGTACGCGCACAAGTGAGCAAGGCGAAGCAGAGGTTTGTAGGCCCCCAACAAGAAGATCTCACCAATCCGTTGGCCAGACGTCCTGGGAGTCTCGGGAACCTGGAGAGGGTCGCTGCGGAAGTCCGCGTGGATTCGGCACCTTTAGGTTCAAGGTGTTAACAGGGTCTTTGTCCCCGGCACCTTTTATAGCCCTCGCAGGTCTTTGCCTGAGGCTGATAACGCCGCTGTTTACTCCCTCGGTGGCTCTTCCCCCCTCAGGTGCTACATTCCTTCCCGTATCTYCCCAAGGCCACTTTCCCTGCCCATCCTTATCCTCTTCTGGGCTGATTAGGGAGCCTGACACCRCACGAGAGCAGCTGCCTTTCTCATTAGTTATTAGTCCCATGCTAAGCCCCGCTCGTGCCGAGTGCCCGGCTCGGCCTGAAGGGGGAGAGCTGGAAGTGTCCCAGCCGCCCCGGCCCGCCGGCACCCCCGAATCCCCCCCGTCAGGAAAATTCACGTAGTTCAGGTTCGGATTCGTTGCGGCTTTGGACTTCAGGAGCTGCACTCGTGCCTCAGACAGCAGCTCGCCAGCCGCCACCTCGGAAGGTGCAAAGTTGTGCCCGGCCCAATCTGGGTCAGACCGTGGCAGCCGCCGGCGGTCGAGACCCCGGTGGTGCACGGGCTCGGGAGCAGCTGTACACCTGCACCTGCGGAGGCAAGCGCGGCCTCCCAGCCTTGCCCCCTAAACCACATTTTTAGTTGAGAGCACTTTAGAAACCTCCACGGTTGCTTTTTCTTCCTTTTCTTTTTTCTTTTCCTCCTTTTTTTTTTTTTTTTTTTTGATATTATTACAAAGAAAAAAGGTCTCACTCCTCCCGTTATGTGCCCGTGCTGTCAGTCTGAGCGCAGCTTTTCCCCACTTCTCCGCAAAGCCGCGACTTTTGCGCGGAATAAACTCACCTAAAAAAGACTAATCGCAGTAACTTCAAGCTGTCAGGTAAGAGCCAGCGGGATTTTCTTTTTCTGTCAAAAGGATGCAACATGGAAATTGATAGAATCACACCGGAAAACTGCGCTGCAGCTCAGGGCGCCGTTGCCCCCGCGTCTGCTCGGCCTCCGCGGAGTTTCCGCGCGGAGAGGGGCCGCTTCGCCCCTCGCCCCCCGCCGTTCTGCGCGGTATCGGCCCGCGGGAACGGGCAGAGCGGCTCGCGGACGCGGCCCGCCGAGGATAAAGGCGGGTTTCAAACCCTCAGAGGGGACACAGACGCCCCTTTTTGGCCGGACATCCCTCATTTGATCCCTTTTGAATTCTCACTGCCCTCTCCCTCCCCAAAAAAGCCAAGATTTCCTTCCAAAACCGGGCAATTCCCTGCAGACCTGGTGTGTTGGGTGCTGAGGCTCCTCGGTGCCTGGGGCCGCCCAGAGCCGTGCAGATGGGCACAAAGGCAATTTTTACCCACGAGCGTGAGCCCAGCAGCTCCCGAGAGGGTGCTCCCGCCCTCCGTATCTGTATCGCCTCGGTTTCCCCCAGATCCTGAGTGCTCCATAGCAGAAAACTAACTCGGGGTCTGGACTCCTCACCAGAGCACCCGTGCAGCCTCCCGGAGCAGCCCTCCCCGATCCTTAATTTTACGATGTTTTCGTTCTCTCGGGATTTGCATATCTGCATTTTCGGATGCTCAGGAGCATCCCGGGGCCTCGTCCCGCACAGACCCAGGCGGACCGCGTCCCCGGGGGGGCCCGACCCGCTGTGCCGCGCGCCGGCTCCTTTCCAGCCCTCTGCATTTGGAGCCAAGCCTGGCCAGCGCCTCTGCAGCAAAAAGGGGAATTTCACGGCGACTGAAATGCAGCTGGGAAGGGGGGGGGCTGCACGGTGACCCCCGTTTTTTTTCCTCCCCAACACTTTGCTCCAACCCCGCCAGCAGATGCTTTGTTATGAGAAACTGGAAAAAAGGGGGGAAATAAAGTCTGAAGCGTAACGAAGCTGGCGAGACGGCAGGCAGCGGGCGGACACCCCACCTCGGCCCGGCCGCCGCTCGCCGTCGGGGGCTGGCGGCTCGGGGCCCGCTCGYGTCGGCGGGCAGATGGGTTCGTCCCGCACCCGGCTGTTCTCCTCCCAGGCGAGCAACCCCAAACAACGCGGGGAAGGTGCAAACGGCAGCTGGGGGGGCCGGCGGCTTTCCCACGGGTTATCGACCAGCCGCCAGACGAAAAGGGTCCCGCTTCCAAAATATTTTCTTGCAGGAGCAGCCCTGGGTCCTGAGAACCGCTTGGCCTTCGGGAAATAGCTGAAGCGGGTATAAACAGCGGCTTCAAAGGAGTAACCCTTGCTCTTCCAGGAGGCGCACCGAGCTCTGCCCTGCAGATATTTGGAATAATTCCCTTCCGCGGGAGCGCGAAACGGAAGGGGAAAACCGAACGGGAGGTAACTGGGGTAGCAGAAAGGGAGTCAGGTCCTCTGCTCCCCGCCTCGGCTGAGGTTTTGGGGCGCTTTCCCCTCCTTTCGTCTCCCCGCCTTGGCTTTGCCTTTCAGAGTGGCTGTAAATAGCAGGACACGAGACGCTTTAGAGCAACACTGAGACCTTTTCCCCTTCCAGACCTAAACGGAGAGGAAAGAGCAGAGCAAAGCTCRGCGAGATGGGCACGGGCCAAACTCCCCTTCCCGAGCACCTGCCTGTTCACACCAAACAGCACCTTTATTTTTTCCCCAAACCTGGAAATATTGCAAATAGTACAGGCTAGTGACAACAGCTGCCTTCTCCTCCACTGCAGTTTCATATTACACAGGTCACTATTCAAACTGGAAAGCCTGAGTGGTCCAAAGCTCTCAACATCCCCCTTANAAAAAAAAAAAAAAAAAAAAAAAGCTACAATGATATTTTATCCATGACTTAAATATTTCTGCCCTGAAAAAGTTTAGCATCAAAGCCCACAGAGCGACAACCCGGCAACGAGCTGAATTTCTTTACTTCTGCGGTTTGTCGCCCACCGAATTTGTCTGCGGTTTCTTGCTGCCTGTTGCCGGAGTGGCCCGTAACCCTGTGACGCCTCGCGGAGCTGCCTGCCGGAGCGCTCGCCCCGCGTTCGGTGTTTTTCCAGGACCAGAAAAAAAGAAAAAAAAAAAAGAAAAAAAGAATCTGTAGACGATTGAACGGTTTCTGGTCGCTTTGCATTGCCGGAGAGCAGCTGCGCGCAGGATTGCGAGATGAGCGATGGCTTTGATGAGGCATCACGGACTCATCTATTACCTTTTCTTTTTTTGCTGCTTTCGGCTCTACTGAGCAAATTGCCTTCTAAAAACGCATCTTCTCCTTCTTTAGAATAAACTCCAATTTTAACAGAGGAGAAGACAGCGCAGGTTCATTGGTTTGTTTTTTTCTTCCTTTAACATCGAGCCCCCAAATTAACTTCTTGCTTCTTAATTGCCTCGATTAAAAAAAAAAACGCACGAATGGTGAAGTACGGGGGGAAATCACCACGCTCCGTGAGTTTTCGTTTTTCCTCTTCCCAGTGGTGACCCGAAGCCCTCCAGAGCTGGAAGATCGGTGGCTTTACCGCCCTGGAAGAGGTCGGCGAGCGGTGGGACAGGGCGGCCGCGGCGGGGACCCTCCTCGGGCCGGGATTCGGATTTCCCCGGACGGGCGCAAAGCTCCTTCGCAGCGGGCAGCCGCCGGCCCGACGGGAGAGACCCGCTGCTGGAGGACCGACCCCGCGGGAAAAGCTGCGCCGGTGACACCGCAGCGTCCCCGCGCGCCGCCATGGCACGCCGGTGGCTCCGTCTCTACCTCTGCCTCCAGCTCCCAGGTAAGATCCTCCGGCGGCCGGGAGCTGCCAGCAGCTAAAGCCGCGCGAGAGCCGTCCCCATCTACCAGCAACATCCCGTGTGATGCAGCGTGCGGATTATTTAGGTCCCGACGTACAGCCATAGCGTCCATCGCAGGACGCTGTCACCCCCCGACCTGACAGTCTGCAGACCCAGGCGTGACAGCACAGGCGCTGCAGAGGTGGGTTTTCACTGCAGCTCCCCARGTGTCGACGCGCCCTGGGGAGCTCCTGATGAAGCACCTGCTGCTTCCCAAAGTGCGGGTGCTGGGACCGGTTAAGCTGGCGCCTATCYCCGCTGCCTACATAATGCACAGACGATGGATATGCAGCCAGATTTGCTTCCCACTGCACCCAAGGGCTGACTGTTTCCAAAGGGCCCTAGCAAAAAATCAGCCCGTTATCAAAACGCGCTGCGTTGCAGACGGGTTTGCTGCATCTGCGGGCGGATTGCAGGTGGATTTGCCGTGCAGATGGACGGCGCGGGGCGAGCGCGCGGGGCTGAGGCAGGAGCCAGGCTGCACAGCCTTGACCGCTGACTTAGACCCGAGCTGAGCGCCGTCTCGGCTCGTCTCCTCAAAACGCAAAGGGTTTCCTGGGGCTGCCGTTCCCCCTGGGAGCCCGGCACAGCGCGGCCTCGGGGCGCCAGCCAGGGACCCTGACGTGCCCCARGTCCGGGCAGATGTCACCCCAGGGGCTCGGCCAACACACCAAGGTGTTTCCCACAGCAAAGTTTTGAAGGTTGCCCCTCTAAAACACAAATGTGCCATATTCTAAAGGAATACGGACATTTTTAGGCAAAGAAGTGAAAAAATGTGTTATGTTCAGCTTCCTGCAAGACTTTAAAACGCTCCTGGGAAACAGGCGGGGGAAGAGAGAGACTCTTTATCTCCCCAGCAGGTTTTCTCTCTTGGTCTCAGAGTATTCGCAGCCTTGTAGGATTGTTTTTTGGGAAACAAAAAGAAAAAAGGACTGTAAGTCCCCTGTTATTCTTTTACAAGGACATGTTAGGTCTCTCCTCTCTCACCCAGATATCGTTCAGGTGTCCGGCAAAGCAGAGGACTACGGAGATAATTTCCACCSAAGCTGCAAAGCCCCAGTGTGGCAATGCCTAGCTGAAGCTTTCAAGCCCACCGGCTGCCCCTGAGTCCCTCTCCTTCCCCTCCAGAGCACGAGATCGATACTAAAATAACRCCGGTTAAAAACTGGGGCTCCAAGCCAAGCAGGCTCGGGAGAGAAGCGCCGGCCACCGACAGACGCGTAGCGACATCGCCGGAGCTGGCAACACGGGGAGCGAAGCCTGCTGCCCTGTTAGCTCTCCAGACGACATCAGAGCCCCTTCCAYGAGCATGCAGACCCGCGGGCACCCTAGGGACCACCCCTCCATCCCTCTCTGCCATTTAATTTCCTCCTAGATGAACATTTGCAGGACAACAAATACCTATGTTT
Source organism: Rhea americana (assembly GCF_003343005.1). NCBI lineage: Eukaryota > Metazoa > Chordata > Aves > Rheiformes > Rheidae > Rhea > Rhea americana. The sequence continues at coordinate 4,551,356 of NW_028186546.1, forward strand.
TGACCAAAAAAACAGCTAGGGACCCAGAAAGGTCTTCAGTGAAACATTGGCTGGGTTTCCTGGTAAAGGCTCCCCCATTTCTCACTGGTGTGACCTCCTGATCTGTGACTACTGAYGTTATTAACCTCAAAAGGAAATGTGTGCTTGCCATATATATAAAAAAAGCAATGGCTAAGGCATGACTATGTATTTCTGTCTTTTTTGCAGGTTTCTGTGTAAGTCTACTTTTGTTTCAGACTCCAGGGCATATTTTAGCCCAAACTAACAACAGAACAGAAATCATCTGTCACATGAAAAAAGATCAGTTTGGGGTGTACTGGTACCGATGGAACGAGGAGACGCAACTTTTCCAGTTCTTGGTATTTTCAAATCCACTGGGCAAAACCACATATGGCACAAACGTCAACAAGGAGAAGTTTAGCATCTATGGGAGAAGTTCTCAAAACTCTTACAGTCTGCAGATCCACCACCTCCAAGCTTCAGACAACGGCACGTATTACTGCACCATCTCCCAGTCCTCAGAGCTCATCTTTGGCAACGGGACAAGGCTCGGTGTGGGTAAGCATTGCCCCGTCTGGCCCCAGGCTTGGGGACATGCCAATGGCCTGGTCTGAGAGGGTCCCCAAGGAGCTACATGACTGATTATAGGTGCCYTGATCCTCTCAGCTTTGAGGGTAGGGAGAGCAGGAAAGGTTTGGGCTCTGGGGGTTTCCTTGAAGAGACCTCATAAGGCAGAAGATACAACAAATGGTTGTACTRTAAGACAGCTTGCATCTGGTAGTTCTTGTGCCACCAGTTCTGGCCATGCTCAGGGCCCAGCGTTGGTCCTGTCATTTTAGGACTTCCAAGGGAAGCCGCTCRACCCAAAATACGGAGATGCCCTGCATTCTTCTAGTCCCTTGTGATACTTCTGATGAGATTTTAGATATGTGYCCTCTTTAACTCACAGGTCCTTCCACATTCTCGTTCTTCCTTACCTTTCTCCAAATTATAATATTGTCAAAACTGGGGGACTTCACCCCTGGCATTGCTGCTGCGGGGATAGTGGGCTTCTCCTGCCCGGTGGATCTGGCTGCAAGTTTCAAGCCTACTCTACACATAAATCAGRATTTAATCCTCAAGGCTGTCAGCCCACCATCTAATCTGAAATCAGGCCTGCCGTGAAGATCCYGTTGCGGAGGGACATGCAGGAGACCTCGTGCACAGGAAGAGCTGTTCTTTTCAGCCCATTTCCCTTGATCACAGAGCAGAGGGTTAGTGGTAGAAAAAATAATGTATTTGAGGCAGGCTTCAACCTGTTCTTTGTTGCCTGTGAGGGAGATGAAGAACTTAGCCAAGCCGCAATTACAGGAGTTGGCTCTAAAACATTGGTTCTACCTCTACATTTCTTTTTGCAAATAGCATCCTGCAAATTGCATTCGTTCAGCTGGCTCAGAAACACTTTTTGGATTCTTGCTGRCTTGAGGAAAAACTAATTTCAGATAAAGGAGTATTGTTTTTATCAACTACAGACATATCTATGTCCCAAAAGCAAAGCATTGAAAACATAGCGAAAATTCCACATGATCAAGGGCACTCCAATCTAAAACTAAATCCCAACAGATGGTCTGGGAGAACTCAGACTTTGCTGGGCATTTTCTTTTTCGCTTTAGGATAAAATGAAKAGTCATTAACTTCCTTTTTTAAAAATCTATTATTAAGTAAAGGAGAAGTAATGCAGATAAATCCCAGTTACTTAATGTCTCAGGTGAGTCCTGGAGCACTGGAGAGCCTTTTCTATTTAAATTAACGGTGGTTTCCACAGGAATTTCAATCTCAGACAGAAGAACAAAAAAATGGTTTTGAATTGCCCGGAATTTTGGGCAAAAGCAGTATGAGTAGTCAGATATACAGATACATAATTAGTGGGATTTTTTCCTGAGCAATTTGAATAGACAGGTGAATGTGTTACATTATAACYCGTATCAACCACAATAAATTGAGGCCTTGTTTTATCAGCAAAAAAACCCCACTTCTGAGCAAATATTATACTAACCYGAATATGAAAAAGATCCAGGGATCCCTTTAAAAAAATCTCCTGTTACTTTTGATTTTGTGTAGTGAATGCATCGTCAGCAGCACAACGGGCAGCGATGCAAAGCCTTCAAATAAGGAAACGGGCCACTTGGAAACTGCTCGGCTGCGTTAAGACCAAAGACCGCGGGAGGGGAGRGGATTTTTTCAGGCACTGTCAGGATCAGGTGTTGGGTTCTGCACCGACRGGAGCTTTTCCAGTAGCTCGCCGTGTTTCTGGTCAGCAGAGCAATACGAAATCGGGTTTGGAAATATTGCAGAACACATTAATCCCATTCTCGGAACAAATCCTGCCGCTGGCTGTCGGCCAGTGCTRATGAGACTGTGTCTGGCAGTAAATGTAGCTTGAGAAAGTTTTCTTTTTCTCTTGCTTAACCTTCTGCCCTTGTTTGCCTAATATGTTTTGCATTAATGCTGTTAAAGGCCCTTGTTAACTTCATGGCCATCGTGGCCATCGAGGGGCTCAGGTCAAGCTCCTGAAATCCAACCCATGCAATCACAAATTATCTCATGTTTGTTCTTTTATTCCGTTTTGGTTTGGGGTCAGTTTGGTGACAACACTATAGCTTTAGAGGAGGGTCAGATCTTCTCATTCTACCTATTCCTCTGCTTATTTTTCCACTCTACTTATTTTTTCAGGCTGTTTGAAATACACTTTTTAAGGGCAGGGTTTTCAGAAGTTCATAGAATTGTAGAATCAGTAAGGTTGGAAGGGACCTCTGGAGATCATCTAGTCCAACTTCCCTGCTCAGCAGGGTCACGTAGAGCATGTTGAGAGAGGGTTGCATCCAGGCAGACCTTGAACATCTCCAGAGAAGGAGACTCCACAACCTCTCTGGGCAACCTGGTCCAGTGCTCCGTCACTCTCACAGGGAAGAAATTCCCCCTCACGTTCAGGCGGAACTTCCTGTG
>NW_028186546.1:4555040-4609482 GCF_003343005.1 Rhea americana
GCAAACTTGCTGAGGAGGCACTCCGTCCCCTCATCCAAGTCGTTGAGGAAGAAGTTGAACAGGATGGGACCCAGTCCTGAGCCCTGGGGAACTCCAGTAGCCACAGGCCTCCAACTAGACTCCATGCCACTGATGACGACCCTCCAAGCTCTGCCTTTCAGCCAGTTCTCAACCTCATTGTCCACTCATCTAACCCACATTTCCTGAGCTAAATCCACACTTCCTGAGCTAAGTTTTGGGGGACTGAGCTGTTAGCAAGTGCRAGAGCTCTCCTGGAGATGTGCTAGTGAAGCAGGAAGACAGCTTGCAGAAGACCCTGCACTCTGCAGGTCTCAGGCTGGGTCTCTCACATGGAAAGGCTTGGCTTAGCTCCAGAAGTTCTTGGACCACACTATATATAGTATCAACTTTTGGAAACAGCAGCCAATGCAGGCAGGAATGCTGGAGTGCAAAGACTCACCTCCTTCAGTGGAGAAAGAGATCATTTAAAAGCTAAAATTTCCAGACTTTCCTGCCTGCTGTTTTAAACTTCCACTGCAGGATTAACAAACTTCTACCTCTTTCTCACCCAGTTGATGTTTTGCCTCTGCCGCCGAAGTCCACCCGAGCACCACCCTTCAAAAAGCCCACACGGTATATCACCAAAAGCAAACCTGCCGACACGAAAGGTACAGCACCATCTTCACTCGAGCTGCCTTGCAAGAGGGTTTTATCGCCCTTAGCATGCACTGCTGAGGCTGATGGACTCGTGTGTGAGCCAAGCTCAGCTCAGTCTCTGTTGTGTGTTTGGATCCTCATTGATCCTTGGGGTGTAGCCTTAGTTTGTCCGAGGGTAGCAGGCTGTGGCGACAGGACCCGGTGTGGTTGGGCACCTAGGTCCATCTCAACCCTCAGCTCAGGATGGAGCTGCCCTCACTTTTTAGGAGAGATCCCTGGGGGTACACAGGGGTGTAGACCCTGGCACATAGGGCCAGGAGACATTTCTATTTAGCTCTGCCTGAGGAATGAGGAACGGCAAGTGCTGATGTCACCCCTTGGGTGTGCAGAGCTGTGGTGCCAGCAGCAGGCCTATGTGTCTGGYGCACCTGGGAGGGGATGAGGATTCCACAAAAACATTAACATGGCTAAGTTCCCTGTGATGCCCCAGGGTTTACTACCACCTCAAAGGACACCTTAAGGTGTTGGTGATGTCCTCAAATCCTGAGCACGAGGATCAGGCTGGTTGGGGCAGGATTGATCTCTAGGGTGCTCAGCTCAAGAGGCAGCATCTCACCATGCCGCACCGTTTCATTCCTGTGCTCCAGGTGGCTGCAGCCCTTTCGTCTGGGTCCCGCTGGCCACATGTGCCCTCACCCTGCTGCTCTGCCTGGCTGCCGCCAGCCACCGCTTCCACCGTAAGCCACCGGGCAGAGAGGGGCTCAACTGTCTGGGAGGGCAAGGAGTGGGACAAGCATCTCCTCTCCCCCCCACCCCCCGGAGGGTGTCCCACTGATCAGAGCGGTTTGGGCTGTGGGAACACTCCCAAACCCAYGTGTGCCTCCCCAGCAGGATGATGGAGGGTTTCACAGCCCCCAGGAGAGCCTGGGGCTGGATGCTGGGACACTCCAGGCGTCACTGGCRGAGGGGGAGAGGCTGGGACCAGGGATCTAGGTGACAGAGAGCATCTCTTTGCAGGGCTGCGGAGGAGGCTGTGGCTTCGTGTCCACAGGCAGTAAGACTTTCTGGTTCCTCCTGTCACCTTGCACTGGCCAGCAACAAAGGAAACCATGGGCCCTCTTCTGTATGGTGCTGAGCCCTCCCCGGACCTGACCTGAATGCTCTCAGCTCACCACAGGCCACACCTTCCCTGAATCAAGGCATRAGACTAGCAAGACGAGGATGGCGGAAAGGTCCTCTAGAGACCCTGCCTGCCTTCCCCAGGGTGCCGCCTGCAGCCCAGGAAGGACRTGATGGAGACCAACCATGGACATGCAGTGTGAGACACAGATTTGGTCCTTGTGAAGTACCACAACTTTATTTAAGATTTTCCTTCACACAGCAGCTTTCAAYCAGACTGGGCCAGACCCTGCAAAAGGCTAAGCATTTCCCAAAGGCTGCTGAGGGCTTCCTGCCATCAGGGCCACTTGCCTGAGAAGGACCAAACGCTTCAGCAGGCTCACATTGCATGGGACCAGGCTGCTTGTGTGCTCTGTGTGTTGCTACGCACAACATTGTGGAAAAAGGGATTCAGTACCATGAGCTGGGAAGGTATTTGGGGGGGGGCCTCGTGGTCTGTGTTCATCTTATAAAATAGCATGTAAATGCTTTTATTTTTCTCCTGTCAAAGCCAGTTGATAGGACTTTGCTGACAAACGTGTCRGTCACTGCAGCAGCCTGCAGACAGCAGCAGCAGGTCAAAGTGTAGCTGGTATAGGCATGTTTCTTAGAAATGGCAAAGAAGTTGTACAGCAGCTTAGTCATGCGGGCTTGGTGCCATGTACTTGTCCTCTGTGGCATGGCACCAAGCGTGGACACTGCTGGATGGTCACCAAGGGGCTGAGAGCAGGACCTGCTCCTGCAGCCCGAGACAAGACGTTGGCTGTGTCTCTACCCCCAAAAGGGTTAAATGGGAACAAAAACTCCAGGTGGCCCAGGTCTGAGCGGCTCTCTGTTCCTGCGGGAGATTGCAAAGAGTGGGAGAGGGAGTCCAGACAACGCGATATGCCCAAGGCCAAGCTTCAGGCAGCCCCAGGAAGGGCAACACAAGCTCTAACAGTAAATAAAGTCAACCAGGGACTGGTGCTGAGCCAAGTGGTGAGGCTGCCTCCCCCCAGCCCCGCTAAAATCTCTTCCTCCAGCCAGCCGGGCTGGTCCCACGTGAACGGCCTTGCCCAGATGTGGGCAAATCCCGAGCAATACGGGGGGGCCACCCCCAGGCTCAGCCTGCTCAGGCTCAGCCCCAGGGATGAGGATGGAGCAGGGGGTCCCCCAGGCCTGGGGCACGGTCRCGCTCCTGGGGGTGGGGGGGGAGCGAGACCAGTCTCCCACATGCAAYGTCTGATTTGGGATGCCCAACATGCTTACAGCTTCCTCAGTGCTCCATAAAACCCTTTTTTTTCCCAAAAAATATGTCTCATAATCTAATTTATACACTGCTTGAGCTGGGTCTTTATGTGGGTAACACTTCCTCCATGCGCTTAGATTTACCYGGACTGGCACAAGGACTCGCTCCCCGCCACGTACACAAATTTGGGGATTTCCAGGCTCTGCGAGCTGACTGCAGCGCACGTCTCGCTTGGGCGCAAAGGGCACCCGCGCCTCAGCCCCGCTCCACTTCTGCATCTGCAAGGACCAAAACGCGCCCGGACACGAGGAGCAGTCCCACCCGCGGCCCCCCCATCGCCACAGGCAAAGCCACTGCCACTGCAGCACGGGGAGCCCCGTTCCTGGGCAAAGCAGGGCCAAGGTTTGGGTACTTCMCGAAAAGGGAAAGCCCTCTCCACCTTGCCGCCCCTGGGTGACTTCTGCGGAAGGAAAAAACCCAACTTTCCTTCTCCGAAGCACCTTGTGGGCTCATCTCACGCAAGTTGTCTTGACTTTAAAGAGAAAAGTCACCAAGGAGCAGCACGGTCCTGCAGACCGTGCCCTCTTCGCCCTCCAACCCAGGGCCCCTGCAGGAAACCTGCTCCCCGGAGGCAACCTCAAAACAGGGGCTGRCGGGGCTGGAGACCCCCTCGCCATGTGGGGCCAAGGCTCCCGTGGCGCTGAGCAGGGAGCAYGTCCAGAGACAACTCTTTTGGGTGATGCTCGTCCCCGTACAGTTTTCCAATGAAAACTATGAAAAAGTCCAATAATTCCCCTTGCCATCAATGCCTGTTGACGGGACTTTGAGGACTGTAAACCTGTGCCGTGTTTAGGAAGACCTCAGCAGCAGGTTTCACCGATGTGAGACCTGACAGAAAAAATCATAGACGTGTTCCAGAACATAAATRAGAAAGAAACAGGAACACTAATAAAAAGACACTTTTCTTCCTGATAAAATTAGCCCAGATCTGAGACGTTTGCAGCTAAGAAAGCTTTTTTTCCCTTTCCTCCCCCCATCACCCTGTGACTGTTGAAGGTCTAATAGCAATAGCATGGAAAGGGCAGAGCTGGTGCGGTGCAACGTGAACGGGGGCCTCCCTAATTAGTGCTGTTCCCTAATTYCTTCCCCATTTCCTAGCTATTTCTCTCGCAGGACTGAGCAGCCTTCTCCYGTCTGCCCCTCTCCACCTCCTCCCAGGAGCAAGGCACTTCCCTCTCCAGGAGGGAAAAATAACGGGGTCTTGTGCATATCCCCAAGCCCTCAGATCAGCGGTTGATAAACGATGTCAYCTTAAAAGACATAAAAAACCCCACAAAAACTAAAATAAATATGCCTCTCAATAGGAAAAAGAGATTTTTGTGGATCTTTAGGTCTAAATACAAAGTATTATCCAGCTCATGCCCACTCCCACAAGTCACTGGGCGGTCGAGTGTAAAAGAGACACAAAAATGACACTTTGGAATAATCTACCACGTATTCAACATGTTTTATTCAGTGCTACGTTAGAAAAAGGACTACAGTTACTCCTTCAATAAGCAGTGCACGTATATCTTGAAAGCATTAGAATATTCTAAGGACAGACAGCAGAGCAGAAATACGGGTTATGMGTTGCAGTAAATAGTCTTATTGCTTTTGGAAAACTTCTGCCGATAATCTAAAAAAATAGTAATTATATTGTTAATCTTTAAGGAGTATCCCAGCTGGTACTCTGCTTTTGGCAGTGCTCTATTTTTCTTTATTCTTTTAATCTGCTCAATCATTTCTGCATTCAGTGGTCTATGTTTTTATAACCCAAACAATTAAACACAAAATCAGGCACAGCTGAAAATATTCAACTGAAAGCAAGCTAGTGACGCTAGATCAGGAGTTATAACTGACTTTAAAGCAAAAATAAAATATTTGCAGAGTCATAAACATATCAGTTTGGCACACCAGTGCAGAAAGGATGAGTAACATCTCTATTAAATTATTAAACCGGAAATCTATGCAAAGGGGAAAGAGATAYAGGTATCCACTGGTGCTATTTATACCCTTATGTATTTACCCTTGGTCAACACGGCTCAAGGTATGAGAGCTGGCCATTAAATATCTTCTTCCTGCAGGAAAAAAAAATAAAAGGGACTTTGAGGCAGCTGGACCTGTTGAATGTCCACGTGGGAATTTCTAAAYCTACGTGCTGCGGGATGCCGGAGCGACGTTCCCGGGAAAACGCTGGCTCCGTCGAGCCTCCCGGCGGCTCAGGCTCGGCGCGTCGCCGGCTGCAGCTCGCTGCTGCCCCGCTCCCTACCCGATACAAAGCAAACGAGTTAAAGGACTCGGAGCGCGTTAAAAGCAAATCCGGATAAACGATGCATTTTGCTTCTCTAGCAGCCTGCTGACGCGTGGAARATGTTTGTGAGAACGTTTGAGGCACTTGTTAATACACTGGCGGTTGTTCCGTATGAACCAAAACTCACCCCACACTTTAAATATTCTTTTAGAGGAGTTTTAATATCCCCTCTCCTGCTAAAGACATGCTTTAGGGTCTTTTAGTCTTTAAGGTATCAGGGTGTATCAAGGAGGACCACACAGTGCTTTTAAATAGGGGGATATTGTTATCATTATCTGCATTTTCCAATGTGATTAATAAAAGAAAAGCTAATGTGAAACATTAAAAAAAAAGATTTTCTTCTTTTTTTCTCTTGCAAGCGACACCGCATCCCTGTGCCTTTGCTCGCTGCACACGGGCAGCGAGCGACCCGGGAAGGGAACCTGCAAAGCTCGGGTGGGAAATCGTCCCGAGACGCCCGCCCGCCCRCGCCCCGTCCCGCTCTGCTTACCCGGCCCCGGTGCCGGGCGCGATTCCCCCGCTCCTCTTCCCCGGCGGCGGTTCAGCCGTGCAGCCGGGACGTCGGGCAGCGAGTCGCGGGCTGGAGCCAGCCCTCCCGGGGCAGAAAGCGGCCGAGGGCGGCGCGGAGGAGACAGCGCGCGCCCCGGYGCCGATGCCGTGATCTCGCCCACGGGATTTCCTGCCCGCTGCCTCCCGGTGAAGAAAGCCGGGGCCAGAAAGGCTTCCTGCACCTCCCCGCACAAAATTGCAAAGTTTGGCTAAGCCYGGCCCAGGCACGGGCCAGGGCACAGAGGAGCAATATTGCCCCGGGTCCCCTCTCCACGCAGCGCGCAACCATGCAGGGAGCGCGGGAGAGCCCCAAGGGCCTCGTCCTGCCGGAGCAGCGTGTCCCCCGTGGGACACCGAGAAAGGGGACAGGAGAGGGCCACGGGGGGCTCGAGCCATTCCCCAGCCCAAGTTACTGTTTGGCCACCGCAGCCGGAGATTCGGGGTTGAAAACCGCACACGGTTCCCACGCACGAGTCTCCTTCCCACTGTGATGCAGAGGACGGAGCTGTCGGGAGAGCTACGCGATACAGCGGGGTTTACCTCTGGGGGTGAATTTCCTCGGGCTGAGCCAACAGCTAGGTAAGATTTGAGTGCTCTGCATTGAAGACTGAGATAATTGGAAAATTACTGCTTCAGAGGAAATGGATGTGGAGTTGTGCAGCAAATGGTTTCCTTAAAATGATGCATTGTAATGAGGTCTTATATTAAACAATATCAACGTGAGCAGTTTCGTTCAGAGCAAAGGTCCACCGAGGCCACCATTCAGTCTCCAACACTGACTACAAGCAGTTGCCTAGAGAAAAATARGGACATAGTCAGCATATACAATACTTCTCCTTAATATTCTGACTGTTTTCAACCCAAAAGATTTCCTGAGCTTGCTGCTGTGCATTAAGTAACCCATACAAGCCCTCTTCTCYAGTCTCTGCTCGACCCACAGAGTCTTTCTGCAACCTCTGAGTCCTTTGGCAAGGAGTCCCACGGCCAGCTGGCTGCATGAAGGTCTGCTTCACCTGGTTTGAACCTGACACTCATCAGCTTCATCCACCACCCCTTACTTCACAGAATCACAGAATGGTCGAGGTTGGCAGGGACCTCTGGAGATCATCTAGTCCAACCCCCGCCCTGCTCAAGCAGGGTCACCCAGAGCCCGCACATCCTGAGCTTGCCCATGAGGATGTTATGGGAGACAGTGTCAAAMGTCTTACTGAAGTTGAGGTAGACAACATCCGCTGCTCTTCCTTCATCTACCCAACCAGTCATTCCATCATTATCAGGTTGGTTGTGTACGATTTTCCCTTTATGAATCCATATCTTATGAATCCAAGTATGGACAGCAGGGACCAAACTTCTCTCTTCACAGTCCCCAGTCATATATGTTCCAAAGATACAAAACATATTCTAAGCACACAAGCACTGGTGGGAAGTGTCTAATGTGCTATTGGAAACTCTGCACATTATCTGTACTTTCCATATTCTAMTAATCTCACAACTTGAGGATTTTACAACCTCGAGTGTAGAAGCAATGGCTGAGAGTCATACTGAAAAATCAGAGATCTTTCCTTTCTAGTGGCACATGACACATATTTAGAGCCCTGGTGGGGCTCAGAGTCTCTGAYCAAACCCAGAGTTGTAGGAAACTGCACTGCAACCTCATTACAAAGTTCAAATCAAGACCCTGTTTGGGGGGGGGATTTTATTTTAAAACAAAACCAGTTTCACTCATTCCCACTCACAAGCTGAGGCACAGCTCTGGGACACGACTGGTGGCATTTCAGTGAGCTCCAACGCCCTGGCCCTGTGAGACCTCCTCCAGCTCCACACCTCCTTGTCTCCAAGCAAAGGCTGTTGTGCAAAAGTCCTTCCACCAGCTGTCACTTTGGAATAACCCTGTGCCACAGCGTTCGTTGCTCTGTCCCTAACTGTACATAAATTTTACCGGCCCTTTGGTGGACACTGAGGTGGGTGTGAGCATCCCAAGYGAGGCACTGTGGGAAGCAGGAGCAAAGGCACCCGCTGGCACCTATGAGGCACTGGACAGGCAAACTGGATTGCTGTCGGAAACCAAYGGCCTGAACTCTTCCTAAGACTTGTTCTAAGCAGAATTTAGGAGGACACCCAGAAMCCACATATAACAAATAAAAAGAACCAAATGTGCCCTTATGTGTGTTGTTTCACCCAATTACTTTAAACCGGTTCCTGATCTGGGATGAGGGGAACCTGCAACTTCGCAATCCCAAAGCCAGATAACTCTTCCTCCCACAGGTTGAAATTCAGCCCCACATGGCAGCTGATACAAAACCTCACTTAATTCCTAAAGCCCTCTCTCAGGAGGCAGCGGGGCAGAAGGGAGGAGGAGAATTGCATTTAAATGACGCCAAGACATCAGCACAGCAGCTGATTTGGCCTGGTGCACGCTACAGAAACGTAGCTCCGACAGAAACGCGCTGCAGGAAGGCCAGGACCGGGCACCTTTCCTGCTACTTCCTCAGCCCCCAGGCTGAACCGCACTGCGATTCGCCGTTTGCAGAGAGTCGAAGTCCTTTCAAGGCTGATTTCAGTGTGTTTTGTTGACGACTGGGGGAACGTTAAACCATCCGCTGGTTTTTGATGGAACCGTCTCTCCTCCCCCCTGCCTCTTTTGAACCAGATCCCCTGTTTACGGTTGTGTCTTCATGGGGCTAATTCTACTGCAAGGGGGGAAGGGGTAGTTTGTTTTTTTGTTTGGGTTTTTTTTTTTTTTTTTTGTAAATGCAAAACAGGGAAGAAATAACTAATACAAGCCAGCCAATGGCACTGACAGGACCACAAAAGAGAAGAAGCAAATAATCCCAAGGAAGCCACAGGGTGCCACCCAGGCAGCACTGCTGGCAGGAGGTGTGGGTAGTCAGAAACGGGGAATGCTGCCGCTCCACCAGCTCTAATCACCTGGGGGAATTCAAGTTCCCCCTCAGAGACGTTAACAGCAAAGACTCACAGCAACACCCTTCTCTGGCAGAGTCCTCCATCCCTGCACAAAAGGGCCCAGATACTCCCTGGAGTGTCCCCACCTGGCTTTGCTTCACCGGGACCTCAGGGAGGCAGGCCAGCATTGCGCTAAGGGAGGAGACTAGACGCGACAAACCTCCAAACTGGCCGAGTCTCAGCGCTGAGGAGACAACGCAGCAGGATCCAAGGCTGTGAGAGCCCAGGGAGCCTGAGCTAGGAGGCCTGCTACCAAACAACATCTCAGACCCGTTATAATTTGATTGCAGAAATGGGGATTGCAACAGCAAACTGTGAGATCATGAGGCCAGTTCATGAACTAAAGACTAGAATTGCTATTCAGACAAAAATTGATATGCTATAGCTGAGATAATTTTTCTTTTCCTAAAGAAGGCCCATATTTAGTGCTAGAAGGTACGAAGTCTTTTTATAGTCCTAGACCAAATCTCAAGTCACTGCAGTATTTAGGAGATTGGGGCTGCAGAAAGCCAGCCTTTCTGCCAGCCCCTGCTGTGGTCAAAGCAGTCCCCTTTCCAGAGGACAAAACGTAACCAGCCCCCAAACGATGATATCATCGACTGCTGATCCACCAAATGTCTGCACACATCAGCTCTGCAGCATCAATACAGAAGGTGCAGGAAGCCTGAATAAAGCCATGCACGCCAGGTATCGCAAACTCTTTAACACACCSAAGTCTCCTTACACCAAACTCAGCTGAGGTACCTACACGCACCGAGATTAGGGAGGGTTTTGACCTAGTGATGAGGTGGAAGGCTGGGCACTGCAGAGAAGAAAGTGCAGGAGCATCTGTGGATTGCAAACTGTATTTTAAGCTACGTGATGTTTACGTTAGGAGTATCCAGAAGAGAGTAACAGTATTGGCCACTATACCGGAAACATACAGCTAGAGTGGAAAGAGAGTGTGTGAGTACTGAAGGTGTGACAGTCACATTAGACATTCTCCAAACCCCTTCAGTGCTACGGCTTTGCAAAGAAAAGGGGGCAGCCAGGTGTTCATAAACCGCAGCTTTATTTCACACCGGATAAGCCGCRTGTTATAGTCTCAACTTTTTTTTTTCCTTCGTTCAAACAAAAGTTTGCTATTCAAGATGAAATTTTGAAATTGTTAATTTTAACTTTCCATTCTTCTCTTATCACAAGGCCCTTCAGGGGTGATTTTAATGTGAACAAAAATAATCATCAAAGCTGACATAAACACAATCAAATGTCACACTCTGAGTTATCACAACACGATCAGCTGCRGGGATCAAGAAGCACCTGTCATCTTAAGCAACCTGCATTGTTGCTTAGTTGTGGAAACAGGTTTCCTTCTTCTGAAGCCTTGTGGAGAGAGACCATCAGCAGAAGAAACAACTGACCTGAGAGAACATGGCCACTTTGATGTTCTGCTAGTGTCTCCTGGCCATCACGACGTAACTCCCATGTCCCGAGACAGGCTCCTGCTACCAAGCACGCAGTACCGTAGGACACCCACACCATGTCTTACTGCCACTAAGCTGCTGAGTTTGTTACTGCTACAGAAAACTCGCTGACGCTCTGTACAACCGATCCTTCCYGAAATGGCTAAGACATCAGTCATACCCAAAACTCAGAACTTGATGCCCCAAGTGCCCTCTCACTTTCACTGTCTTCTCTGTTAAATGGATGTAATTTTAAAGCACTTTAAAAAAAGAGCTGTTTTATTAATTTACAATTTCTAGAAGGACAGGGACAGAGACTTAATAGGTAACCCATGCAACCCCACTAATGTTTCCAAAAACCAAARTGCCCCTCATTCCAAAGCCCACTACAGAACATATTAGTACAAATATGTGTTCAGACGGGGTCTGTGTTGGAAAATCTCTCTGGCTTCACCAGCTTAAATCTCCTCAGCAAGTACAGAGAAAATTGATCCTGAACTTACCTCTTGCCCATTCCTGAGATGCTAGTCCTTGTCCATCTGTSTCTTCCCCAAGTGATTTTTTTCTCCTCTCTTTGCTCACATCTTCTGTTTAATTGTTGACATAAATAAATTAAACAGMGACCTCATTCTCCCCAGCTTCTACATACTGCAAACCTTCCTGCTTCTATTTCTCACTGTAGAAAGGACTTGCATAYCTGAAAGCTCATCTCTTTTCCAACTCTATCAGTTGCTCTCATCAAAATTAGACCTCCACCATCAAATATTGCCTCTCTTAGAAAATCAGTGCAAGGTAAATGACTTTTGTTTTACAAATTTGCTAGGATTCTGGGGAAACAATCCTATCTGCAGTGGAGGGAAAGATCCGACATGCTGATATGCTGCTTTTCTCCTTCACTGTGCCCATYCCATCTTTGCACGTGAGGTGACCACATCTGGATCAGGATTTTGTTACATCATGGGGTGGCTGACACCCCACCAGTACTCTTGGCAATCACTGGTTTGGCAGGTAAGAACCCAGCAGGGCTAAGGAGTAAAGAATCTTAGTRTAAGTGGATCTGAAATATTACAATTTGATTCAGGTTGGCCTTAGTATGTAATAAATCAGCCTCAGACATAAGCAACATAGGTTAGAGTTCACYAGCAATCAGAGCCCTGTGACTGAACCTAAAAGTAAAATGAAATTTATTGGTAGGTATGGAAGAAAAAAATTACCTTCTACTCTCTAACCAATCTGTCTGATCCCCTCATATCTCTTATACAATGTTCTGTAGAAGTAACTGGTTGTCTGAACTGCTTTTTCTTCCTTGGGCATATCATAACTGTGGCACTGCAACAGAAATTATTAATAAAAACATGTTATTAACACCAGCTTTCAGTGATTTGACTTCTGGTTCTCAGTCTAATGATGAAAAGTCTACTGCAGAGTATCATCTAGAGGACAAACTGCCAAATCAGAGCAGGCTAAAATCAAAGAGGTTCCTTAATTAATCTCATTAACCACCTTAACCACCCATTTCAGAGTAGATAATCAGTGCAGAACACACGAATAGCTTCTCAGTTGAAGGTGCTTGCTTGAATTTGCATTCTTTGCATTCAACGGGAGATTCACAGTATTAAGTCAAGGGACCTCAAAACCCACRCACAGACCTGGCGGGGCCAATCTCACCAGATTTGCACCCCTCGGTGCCACAGCTCCCTGACCCCAGTACAGCTGAGATCAGAGCACATC
The DNA here is from genome assembly GCF_003343005.1 of Rhea americana. Lineage (NCBI taxonomy): Eukaryota > Metazoa > Chordata > Aves > Rheiformes > Rheidae > Rhea > Rhea americana. The sequence goes on from NW_028186546.1 coordinate 4,567,120, forward strand.
ACCATGCTGCCAGCCTAAATTATTTATATAGGAGCCGATTTGAAACTACGGGTTTTTTGGAGGTTCTGTATTTGTCCACAGCTTTTCATACTCAAATAATTGACATCGCAACTGTTTTAGTCTCATGTGTTTGTTGCTATAGAAACCCCTTTGTGCTAAGCAATATATAAATACAGGGACAAAAAAACATGACTGCAACCCCAGTTGATGTATTATTTAGGAGACAAGAGAGGGAGGTGCAGGAAAAGGTTGGGTTCATCTGATCAGATGTCTCTATGGGAGCAACATTTCCTCAGCTCCTTTTTTTGGCCAATGAAGGGTGTCCACGTTGAAAAGAGATGTATCACAGCCTGCCTGCATCTGTGATCTCTCCACTGACAACACACTTTTGTYTTGCCCTAAAGGGGTCTATTCATTAAGATATGCTATGCAGCATAAAGGAATAGCTCCCCCTAAAGCCATCTCCTGAGACTCAGCGAGGCTCTCCTTGTCCCACCCAACGCAGCGGGCAAGCAGCAAGAGACAGCAGCTGAAGGCATCTCTCTTGTAGTGCTGTGTCACGAAGCACTTCAGCAAAGAAAAATATCCAAAGGAAAAGGAGTCCTTTGAACRTCTTCTCCTTTATTGTAATTATATAGGTTCTCCCAGCACCTAATTATATAGGTCTCCCATTACCAAATACCTGAGGACATTCACTCTGCAGTAYAGGCAGGGCAGAGTGCTCTTGGGCAGAGCAAGAATCTACTCCTGCTGCGGGTTGCAAAGAACACATCCCCCGTAAATTAAGTATTTGCCAGYAAGTTTGTTTTCATTCAAACCACACCAAACAAAGAGCATCATGGATATTCCTCCTTGGGTCCCTTGGTGGGCCATGCTTTTTAAAGTGCTTCTGAATTTTGCTTTTGCATCACAGGGTTGTAATAGGGGTGCAAGTGGGGGCATTCACCCAGGAGTCTTGGTGTCAGGTAGGAAGTGGCTCTCTTCAGCATCTCCGAAAACATGAAATTCAACTTTAGCCATCTAAAAGGCAGGCACGTAACTGAAATTCCTTGCCTACATTCCTCCACTAGCAAACGAGGATGGACACTTCCAAAAGGCAGTATATCTCATTTTAAGAGAAGKGTGAATTCTATTTAGGATATGGAGAATAAACTGTCCACTGAAAATGGAAGGAGCCCAGGCCAATAGCATGTTCTGACTTGGAGATGACAGGAGGGTGAAGGGATGAATTTCACCTCAAGTCTGAAGTTCATGTTTGCCTGATGGGAGTTCTAGATCTATAATTCTTGTAATGATGAAAATTATGTTCTTTCATTTTGCAAATATCTGCTCTACTCAGGCAATCATCAGAAATCTCACAGCCTCATGAAAGCATGAGCTGCCAGGTCTCAGCATGCCCAACAGCAGCTTTCCTTGCTCCCTCAAGAGGCTTTGATGCCCTGTGAAATAAACCCTGTGCCTAAAATAGCTCATTTGCCCACAGCCATCATCTCTAAGTAGCAGCCACAACAGCAATCGCATCAAGGTTAGCAGCACCTGGTTTCTGATGTGCCCAGGAAAGGGGGTCTTTCTTTGCAAAGAGGTAACAGAAAAAACAACTTGCACAGGGAAAAAAAACAAAAAAAAAGGCAAGATAAAAACAGTAGGAAAGCCAGGAAGTATCAAAATAAGAAAGAAATGAAAACAACAGCCCAAAGCCTCTCCGGTCTGGTGAAAATGTTGCTCTTGTGCTGTGCAAAGAAGCAGGAAGTATAAACCCCTACCCATGTGCAGCTGGTGACCAGGAGGCAGCAGCAAGGGCCCCATGTGTCGATGCCTTTCAGGGTCTATTTGGCAAGGCGGAAGGCACGGTGGTTACAGTAGAAAACCTCAGAATGTTAAAGAAAAAAGGCATACCATTGGGATACGGGGCTTTCTTGATGGGTTTCACACCACACAGACCATCTGCCTTGCACAAAGCAACTTCTGTAGAGAAATTGCAAAGAACAATTGCAAAAAGAACAATTGAGCAAAGGCACCAGCGGAGCCAACCTACAWGTCAGCAATGCATGCTCTCGGAGAGTTAAAAAAATATATGTCTGGATACATGCTGTAAAATACCACTGYGGACTTTCTTGCTGTATAATAAGATACACTACACTTTGCTGTCCACACTAGAGCACTTTGGAGCACACAAGTGAAGGCAGAAAAATCTCTTCCAAGAAATGCAACTTGGGCTCTGCAYCCCAGACATGGGATATTTTTGTGCTTCCTGCAGACTTGAACCTGATGTAAATCCCCCAAATGGCTGGGAGACAGCAATCTGCAATGGCTGATCCCATTTCAAGCACAAGTGCTGTCAGTATTAATCTCTAGTGAAGTGGTCAAGACAAAGTCCTCGACATTCCTTTAGAAAAAATGATAAATGAGCCCAAATATTGAATTAGAGCTGAATTTCTTCAGAAATCGATTTTGTGCTTCATTCTGCCTCAGAGGCTGAAAATTGTCCCCTTACATAAGAGGGTCCTGATGACATCACATCCTCTCCAAAAAGCAAGACTCTGAAGTCAACCCGGAAAGATCATCTTCATACTGCTGCGCCGTCCTTGAGGACCGTCATCACTAGGAGCAAATGGGCAGCTCTCCTTTGCTGTTGTTTCTGCTCAGTCTGGATCTCTGTGAGTATGGAACCCAGGAGGTATATGACCTTGTTCGGGAGGAGCAAGTTAAATGGGAGGTTAAGGTGTTCCCCTGCGTCTGAATCTGAGAAACCAGGCAAAAAAAGTSAAAGGGAAAAGAAAAAGCAAACCAAAAAGTCTAATTTTCGGGTTTGCTTGGTAAACGCATGAAGTGGAGGTAAAAAACGTCTTCTGTCCATCCGTGCAGGGCAGTGAGCAGTGTGACTCTGGTGTTACACTACCGGAAAAAGAGTCCAGCCAGAGGACTCTTTCTGGAAAGGAGGGTAAAAGGGAGGAAATGAGGATTTCATCGGTCAATATTATTAGGGAGTCACTTCAAATAAGTTGAGAAATGGTACCATCCTGGAAAAGGCACCTGCAATGCTACTCTGAATGGCAATATCTGTCTTTAAAGACTAAGTGGGCAACTGCTGAGCACCCTCTAAGCATGATCTTAGCAAGGACTCAAGAGAAATATTTAAGTGAGCCAGATGGCATGGTCCTCCCTTTATATTTTACTCCACTGTTTATCCATAGCACTAACCAGCAAGGAAAAAGGACTAAGCCCCAAGGAGCAGACCCTGTGGTTTGTCCGGAAGGGACATTGCTTTTTCCAAGCGTTTTCGCTGAGGACGAGTGAGCTGTGAATGGAGACGAGATTCCTCTCTTGCAGGCTGCTCTGGGATCCAGGGCCAAACAAACAGGATGACAGMCAAGTTTCGGGACAGCAAGATCACGCATCCCCAGCTGCGGCAGCGGCTGGAGCTGGAGTGCACGYTTTCCATCAGGGACAGCGGGGTGTCCTGGATCCGCCAGGACAAGGACGGCACCCTTCACTTCATTGTGTTCATTAGCTCCCTGTCACAAACGATCTTTCAAAGGAACGAACGAACATCTAAACACTTTGAGGCAAGGAAAGGCAGCACATCTTCCCAACTGGTCGTGAAGTCCTTCTCTGAGCAAGACCAGGGGAATTATTTCTGCCTCATCAACAGCAACCAAATGCTGTATTTCAGCACTGGCCAACCTGCCTTCCTCCCAGGTCAGTAATATCTTTGTCAACTTCTGCTTGCTCTGCCAAAAGCCCCAGCACCCCTTGCCTGTGCCTTTTCTAACCAGAACCATCTCCCACAAGCCCAGGTTCTCTGCCTGTTTGCCCAACACACCTTGTAATCAGTACGTGGTCCTTCTGCCAGAGGCTCTCTGCGCACCAGCTCTCCTGGTGAACATCCCCACAGCCCTCCTATGTGTGCTGCACCTCCTTTTCTCTTCACCTCCACTGACTACCCATATTATCAGGGTTTGGGAATCCCCAAATAGGGTGCAAGGTCTATACAGCCAGCTGGGGTACTGTCCCTGCCCAGAGGCAGAGAAGATTGGATAGACCCAGGGTCACCTTCCCATCCTATTCACAGCTCAGAAGGGATGGGACTAAAACCAAGTCTACAACCACCTCCTCCTTCCCCATTTTGCAGAGGCCCTGGAAGTCCTCTGAACCCAAAGTACTTTCAGCACCTCAAAAAGAAAAGCAAAGTAGAGGTTRCACTTGGGAAATAAAAATTCCCCAGGGCTTTACTGACAGCTACTGCGAAGAAGGGGCTCAGATGCTCTAGGGGTTGTGGCAGAAAATRAGAGAGAAGGAGTCTGCAGCTCTGCTGGGCTGTGATCCTGGGAGATCCYGCTCGGGGGAGCGCTGCAGGGGGGAGCTGCAGTCCAAAACGGGCTCTGCAGAGTCACCCAGGAGCCGAGTCCTGCGCCGGCCGGGGTGGCAGAGCCAGGAGGAGGGAGAGCGAGCGCTGCTTTTCTGCGTTTCACTACCTGCCCTATTCCTCTGTTTTCCCGCACAGTCACAAACGCAGCTGCACCCACCACCGAGAGCAGCACCGCCGCGACAGCGACCTGCCCGAAGGCACCCACCGCAGGTGAGGGAGCTGCCGGGAGGSAGAGGGAAGGAGCCGGGCGCCCTGGGCCCCTCTCGGCCCACGCGCGGGGCATCCTCCGTACGTGCCGCTTGGCCACGTGCCGCCGTCCTACCTTTCTCCAGGCCGGCAGCGGCGTTTCGGGGGCCGAAGAGCCACGCGAAAGCTTGTACTGACTAAAGGCGTTTGGGGAACGGGGGGAGAGGGACGATCCTTTAAGCTCTGTCAGGGTTGGCTCAGGGGCAGGGGAGAGGCTCGAAGGACACGCGGGCTGGGCTCGGGGACCCGCCGGTGACCACCCCGCCGTCTGTGGGACGGGGAAGCCCTCCGCATCACCTACAGCTGTCGCCAGCCTTGCTGAGAGCAGGATGGGACCCTCGGCCGAGGGCCTCTGCCCGGCTCCACCAGCGCTGGCCGCAGCACCCGTCGCGAGCGCCTAGCACCTCTCCTCTCCTCTCTCCTTTACTCCTGCAGGGAGAAGCAACGAAACATGGCTGAATTTCTCCTGTGACATTTTCATCTGGGTTCCCTTGGCTGCCAGCTGTCTTCTCCTCCTCATCRCCCTGGTGATCACCATCATGCTGTGTCAAAGTAAGAGACCCGCGCTTAACCCCCACCCCACAAGTAGTCCTCTAGCCTCCCACCGAGGAGCACAGTCCTGTCCTTCAGGGGAACGCGTACTCCGCAGCCGTTCCCCTTAGGTAGACCATTCTTAAAATCGGTTCCCATATTCACCCCATCTCTAGATTTAGCCTGAGGGGGGAAAAAAAAATCAACTTTGATACTAAAAGGCAACACATTAGAGAAAATTTACTTCACCAAACGATACAGGCTCACCCTCATCAGTGCATCAAGGATAAAGAAACCAGAAACCAAAACACTTTGATTAAGCAGAATAAATATACCTCAGCACAGGAGTTGCAAATTCAGACGCCAAGACTCCTGCTGGCGGCTTGAGCTGGCAGCTTAATCACATAGGTTCAGAGACGGGCAGAGTTAAAGCAGTAAGGCAAAATCCCCAGGAATGCAAAAGTCTGTTGGTAAAACTTTGTATCTGAAACACCTCTGACTACCTGAACAAGCAGTGAGTGCAAATATATTTAAATCAATTTAAATGCTCCCTGAAATGTGTTTTCTTCTGGGAGAGGYGCCCAGCTACACGCGTAAGCTGTGCTGATCTCATTAAACCATTTTCATTTCATTTAATCGCTTCAGCCCATTTGTGAAGAACGCTGAAATGTTTCACCGCTGAATTAATATAACTAGAACCTYGCCGACCCTTTAGCCTAAAGCTGCCCTGAAGCGACCCAGCAGCCCTGAAAAGCCCTAATAAAGTCCTCCGTCGTAGGTAGGAACACACGAAAAGGCGGCTGACGAGCCACGGCCAGAGTTGAGGGGTAGCASCCGCGCGCAGGCGGCCGTAACTGGGAAGAGCCAGCGCCAGGAGGCTCCTTCCCAAGGCGAGGGGCAGCGCAGCGAGCCCCGCCGCCCCCCGACGCTATTTCTTTTGGGCTAAAATGAACGGCTCTACCTTCACAGTAGCACCAACGCACCCTGAAGTAACGGCACGGACGTTACAACAGGGAAGAACGTTACTCAGCGGGACGGACCTTCAGCTGGTACCAGTCAGCCCAGTTCCACGTTGCGGGAAGACGGGATCTCGGCCACCCGGGTTTGCAGCCCGGGTGCGGTCGGTGCCGCTCGCCTGCTGGAGACATAGCTGCTGCCAGTGAATTTTCAGCAGCGTCCCAAACTCGCTGGAGCCAGCGCAGAGTAACGCGCCGTCGCCGTGCCCAGGCTGGCCTTGCTACCGCTCGCCGCGTGAAAACGCTCTTGAACCCGTTACAGTCCTACGCTGCCCGAAGGTGAGCAGCAGCGGCGTTTTCTTCGCTAAGCTGCTTTGAACTAAAACGTTTTCTTTTCAATTTTAGAAGCCAGGAGACGAAGATGCAGATGCAAAAGGTAAGCGAACGACAGCTGTTGCTGATTTTTCTCTTGAACTCGAGCACATCTTGCACAGAAGTGATAAAGCAAGCAGGTGCCAAGAAAAAAGGTTAAGACCCCTTTATCTGATATAAAGTGGAAGGGAGGGAATTGTGCAATTAATTAATTGGGGCTGGGAGGGGTAGACRGTTCTTTGCCCCCTTGTTTTGTTTTTTTTTTTAATATTTAATAATTCAGATCGCAGTACTGCCATTACAGTATACGCTAAACAGAAAGAGAGGAGACGCTCACAGCAGTCCGAAAGCTCTCCACATCGCCCAGTGCTCAAAACTAACGTTGTATTTGTGCATTTCCAATCATCCGGGTCTCGTGATTTTCCAAGCACCCTTATCTCCTGACCAGGAACAGAGGATCCTGCCCCCTCTCTCCAACGCCGCTCTGCGGCACCTAGCCCCGTCCAACAGCAGATAACGTGCACGCTCCGAGCTCACGTACCCACCTCCCTCCATCGCTAGAGTAGCTGCAAGGGAACGTAGCTGCCAGGGGCTTCAAAAAGGGGCATTTTTAGAGTTTTTTGCAATCTCTTATGTCAGCCTGAATTTCATGTTCTGCTTTATCGAGTGCTTTGGCTGGGCTAATGCAGAACTTCATCCAGCCGACAGCACTGCTCTAGCACAGACCAAGGGGGTGACGGTATTTCATTCCTCTCCTTCCCCAAACCGTTCCCTTGAATTCTTCACTGGACCACCAGGTTACATCCCYGGACTAGATACAAGTTATACTATCACCACCGAAATCTCCTTCTGCACAGTTTTGAACCATCACCATGGTTTTGGACCAACATCACCATGGATTTACACTTGTATCCCCCCAGCGTGCCCTAACTAACAGGGCTTCTTGCTTACAGGGTCAGAAAGGCTGATGTGGCCCCTAGACTTTCCCAAGAAACAGTAAGTTAGACATGTGCAGCTCTAAAGTTAACCRATTTTCTAGGGCAAACAGGAATCCTTTTTTCTGCTCCCCCTCTTTCCAGCCCTCTTTCTTCTCCCCAGCCCACTCCTCCTGAGCCACTAGGAAAATACCACGGGAATAAGAGCAATCGCAGGGTGGAAATTTTTCCATTTTTGAAGAAGAAAACCCTCTGGTCCACGTTTTACGTCTGCAAACTTGACTTCCCTGCAGCCTGTTGCCCCACTTCTTTCAGGCCGTTGCCTGCTCTGTGCATTTGCAGCCTTGCGCAGCGAGCGCGCCCTCGGGCTCGCGTTCAAAGCGGTGCTCCGGCGCGGAGAGCCCCGCTACACACACGCCGGCACCGCGCTGGCGTTTAGAAAAGCCGGGTTGCGAAGGAAGTTCGGATGAGTATTTTCACCCCCTAAATTCCTTGTTCCAGGTGCACGGGTTTCATAGTTACAAAATGAGTAACACTTTAGTTACCTAAACTAATACAACCACTCAGAAAAAAAAATTACTAACAGGAAACATCTCCTTGTAACGAAGAACTGCGCTTGTAGCAGCGTCTTTAGGACGAGACCTACATTCTTCGCTTATCTATATCCCTGGCGCCAGCGCYGTGCAAGGACGTTTGCTCCCTCGGTGTAGGGGGGAACAGGCTGCAGAGCTCTCCAATTTTTTTTACTGATGGAGCGGTTGGATTGCAAGCGCTTTAGAAATCACTTTATCAAGAGGCAGCTCTCCTACGGCAGTGCTAACACGACAAAGTTCTGTTTGAAGCAATTGCAGCATTTTTAAGCTTTTTATTTAGAGAGGAAATCCCTGCTGCCGTGAGCATTTCCCACTCTATCACTTTGAGAGCACGGCTGGAGTTTGCGAAGCCTCCTTTTAAACTAACCCGCAGGAAACTAGCCTGCAGCAAGAAGAAAGCTCTAGGAGAACAGCTCACCCGGCCGCAAACGCCCYGGAGCTCCTTGCAGCTGCCCTCCCCGGATTTCGGGACGCAGCGCAGCGCCTAACGTGCTAGCCGGGCCGGCGCTCCGAGCGCTCCCGATCACGGGGGAAAGCTTGGTGATGTGCCAGGAACCTGCAGAGATCGGGAGCAAGCAAAAAAGCCTCCACTTTTTTGTAATTATTTTAACACTTGGTTAGCAGTGTATCYTAAGAAAGCCGTTGCTACAGGCTGGCAGACAGCTCGCTAGTCTGAAAAGGATTTGGCAGCACTTCACAGCCTTCTGCTCGAGGTCCCAGGGCTGCCAACCAAGGCAAAAGGAGCTGATGAGCAGCGACACAATAATCGCCTTCCCGTTCGCTTCACGTGAGACTAAATCAGAAATATTTCTCTTTCAGACCTGCAAACGAGAAGCCCAAAGGGAAGCCCATCATGCCAAACCAACGTATGTAAGCAGCTCCACCTTTTTGCTTCTGGATTGTCTTCAGAGAGCTGCTGCCGTCCAAGCCCATCTCCTACATTATCCGTACAGCTAATATTTCTCACGCGCTCTATCCTGCCGTGTTCGAAAAGACGAGAGTTCAGACGGAGCAGAGCCACCGCGAGCTAGAGCCGCCTCCTCTGCGAACAGCACGTTAAAACACAGCTCCTTCCAAAATTTGCTCGGGTTTCTCAGATCAGTTCCCAAGACCAAATGCCACCTTTAGTCCCAATGACAGCGGCCCGCAGTGCAGGCAAAAGAACAGGCTGACGCCGCTTTGTATCAGCACTAAAGAGAAATATGGGCAGTGGCCGGACCTTTGCTCAAGGACGTGCCAGGATTCTTTCTAAAATGCAACAAAAAATTTGAATCTGCCACAAGAATGATTTAGAAATAGAAGTCCTCCCTTAACCCACTCTCTTTTCATGGTGCCATGCATCTCCTAGAGGTTTTACTGTTTCATCCAACATAACACAATATGCTGCACTGAGGAGGTAAATGCTGATTAAAAGGTTTTACCTTTATTACAGTCCAGGAGGCTAAAGTTAACTGCTTCCCTCTTGCTGCCCTTGCTCAGCTGCTAGTCCCACTCCTGCTTGTTTCAGCAGGAGCTTTCCCTGAACAAGGAATCTGAGATTTTCTTCCTTTCTGGAAGCAGTGGTTGGGCAGTGAAAAAGTCTATGCCACTTGGGTTGGTTAAGAACGATTTTTAGCATACCAGCTTAGGGCTGATATGACAGGAATGAGATCTGCGTGGTTTTTTTTAGCTCTGTATTTAATGTAAATACTTCTTTATTACACTTGCAGATAAAGAACTGAGAAAAAAAAATAAAACAGCATTTCCAGCTAATCTTACACACGTCTATTATTTTCTTTTGCTCCTACCCTCAGAAAAGCTAAAAACCTAGAGTGAAAATGTAAAACGATGGTTAGAGGGAGTTTTGGGTAAGGGAAGAGGCAGGCTCCGTGATTCCCATACCAGCCTGACCTTTAGGATGCCCCAGTTCAGCTTTCAGTTTACCCCAGCCTAAGACTATGTCTTTAAAACTAGCTTTCCCAGGGGCTTTAAAATAGGCCTAGTACAACTTCTTGTCTCAGAGGGTGTTTTGAAGGTGAAATGAAATACTCTGGAGATGCTCAGATATCCTGGCCAAGGGGCTGAAAAGAACCTGAAGGATGAAAGCAAGCTCTTTGCTCATCTTCYCCCTTGCAAACAAGTGGGAAACTAGTGAAGTTCAAGGAAGCAGTTGCAGAGAGGAGCGCAGTTCTTCCAAACTCCGCTCTCTGCAATATTTTACTGAAAAAAAATATTTAGGGAAATCTAAAAATAGCATGCAAATACAGAACAACAGAACTATATATGTAATATAAAGTAAGAACTACATCAGAAAAGTCTTACTATTGAAATTCCTATACATTCTGAAACAGGAAAGAACAGGAAGATGCATCCAGCCTAGCAGGGGAGACCTCACCGAAAGCCCAGGGGCTATGTACTGAAGAAGCAAGGGCCTCGTGCACCTGCAGCACGGGCACGACTCCAGAGCCAGCCGTAGCACTCAGACGCATTAGTACAGCTACACAAACCRGTTGCCAATCTGTTCTAGGCAGACTACATCCATTTCTTAGCCTCATTTTAATGTCCTATTAAAATGTTACCTAAACTAGTCCAACCTCATCGTACRGTCAGTTGATTCCTTTTACCTCTTCTCTGTGACCATCCATTTTCATTATTATCTTGTCCTGTAATCTTTGGCTGGCTACAAAAACCTATGAACATCACTACACTCCCAGTAGCATTCCTTGAATCCATTTCCTACTTGTTCTTGACACTAGGTGCAGTTGTTCCACGCTGGATTTGCACAATATACTGGAGGTTTGGTCTACATTGTGGGTAGTAAATACTGCCATGTTCTTGCAAACCAGGCTGGCAGGAAACGCTCCACCTGAACTGTCACTATCACAAAAATCTAAATCTTGTTAYTGTACAATGACGGGAGCTGTTGAACTTTGTATCTGAATGTAGGGATCTAACTTACTGCATCTACAGAAGCAACACAATAGCTACACTTAATTAACTAACGTAAGGAAGGGAGATAATAGTTAGAAGACAAGGTCAGCATGATTTAAGTTGTTCTGGGAGCTAACAGTACAAAGGGCTACACACAGTTACAAAACCTGCTCAGGAGAAACCGAGGGGAGAGAGAAAGACTCTGAAGATCTTCCTTCCCTCACGGCTGGCCCTTGGGAACACAGATATGAAGACTTAACGGTCTGAAGAATAATTTCTGATTCCTTGATTTTGTGCTAAACAAAGTATACTTTGCTTTAAATATCTACAGATACGAAGCACCCTGACCAGAGCTTGTAGAAAATCCTGCAAACTAAAGAAACTAAGGAGTTTTCTCCCCTATCCCTCTCTGCATCCAAACAAAAGACCATTATTTCACTCAGCTGTAAGGTCTGTTAAGTTCAGAAAAGAAAGTCCAAGCAGCTCATGCAGTAACTGATGCAAAGATCAAGTTCCACAACTGATATCTCRTGAACCACTGCTTATCACCGGATGCAAGTGGTACCTTTGCAGTGACGATGATAAGGGTCAGTCCACTATAACATCAGAGAGGCATGAGCACTTAATCCAAACATGTCCTTCTGAGGACTCCTATCAYGGGAACCATCTGCTCTAATGTTAATCCTCTCAACTGTAGACATTGAGCTCCTCAGTCAGTGGAGGGAGGCTCCTCCATGGGGCAAATCTTCCTACTCTCTGGCAGGTGAGAAGACTGGAGACATCTCTGCCACCAGAAGCACCTGAAGGAGTCCAAACAACCGACTTAGCCTGGACATGTCTCCTTCAGCTTGCTGAAGACAGAGGCAAGGCCCATCCTTGCTGCCTCCAGAAGGGTCTTGCAAAATGCCACTTAAAGAAGGAGTCGCTGGTTTTTTTTCCTTCCATAAACATCTGTTCTCAGACTTTGCACTCCAGCTTCTCCTCTTCTGCTCCATTTTCTTTGCAGGAAAACGGTTAAAATGCATTTGCATACTGTCTGTTGTTTCCCACACAAGGCCACATACTACATATGGGAAGCATTTCCTTCAAAATGCATTTTCCCTAGCTCAGCAGCTGAATGTGGCAATCTGTGGTACTGTAAAATCAAATGTGCAGTGTTAAACATTGAACAGAAAGCCTAGCAAAAGCGCTTTTCTGTATTTTACTCTGTAAATTATGCTAATCTGTCAGATGAAATGATTATTTCACAATCCATGCATTAAATATTTATTGCTAGCTCTATTGCTTTGAGAACACAGAGAGGTCAATCCTGTGGTGAACAATTACTTTTATTGTATTTAAAATCATGGAGATAGATATATGTGTGTGTGTGTGTGTAAATATATATATAATAAACATATATATTGATATATAATGGGAAAAAGGTATTTCAAGGGGATGAACACATGTGCAACAACTTTCTCACCACAGAAACCATGTGCAATTCTAATACAGGATAAGCATAGAGCAAAATACCACCCTAAGCAAGGCAAAATGTATCTAGCAGCTCTTAACTACCGGCATTACCAATGCTCCTGTGTCCAACACTGCACTAAGACCCTGCTCATGCAATGAGATTTATGCAGTCAAAGCTCTCCTGATGCCCCAGGTGAACATAGTGAAGGAACTGGAGGAAGCATAKGCTTTTCTAAGCAACCTTCATTTCAACTGGAAATCAACATCTGGAAAAAAACAAAAAAACRCAGTACTCACAGTTGTAATTACCCTCCTGAATACTGCATAAAACCCACYGCACACCGGGGGTTACCTAATTTTCGATCTCTGGTTGATCTCTTTTAACCCTMCTGCCAAATTTAGCGGGCGCCTAACTCCCTCTACGCACTCGTCAAGCCGAACCGACGACGTGCGCTCTGCTGGCCGCAGTTCACAGCGCGCAGCGGGCATCTCTGCTCACCCGGCGGGCGTCCAGGGGAAGCGTGAGAGCACTGCCTGTACAACACGGTCCCTCCTCGGAGCTCTGTATGTTTTCCATGCAGAGAAAGCAAGTTAATGGACACATTACAAACTCTCCTCCATGCCAATTTCTGAACAGCGTAATCACAGCTGTCATCTATGAGGCTATAGTTTTTTACAGCATATAATCACACCATTAAAAAAAAATACCATGCCTGTTCATTGAACTCGATTAGCAGTTATCAGCTTCTTACTTGCTAACTATGAGCCGGATGTCACCTTCAATTCTCTATCTTCACTCATGCCTTCACATCTCTTTAAAACCCTTGGTGGGCTCTGATTTGATTCTTAGATCTGTAAAGATGACCAAAGGGATCACTCAAACTACGCATTAAGGTTGGCTGCAAACTGCATATAACACAGTAGTAGAACTCCTACCCCCCTATATTTTTTAATAGGTATTATGAGCAAGCGTAAGCATACTCAGGAATGACTTTTGAAAGCATTTCCATCTTGCTGCCCACGGACTTTCCGTGCGATACTACAAGTACATGCACACAGCCTGTTGTCCGTCCTAAGATACCTAGAGGGAACTTGTTCACTTACTCTTCCAGTTCCTCATGGATTTTTCTGCCTGTGAACCACCACAACTGAAATGATACATTTTAGAAGCAAACCGAATTAGTGCCAATTTACCCTTAATACTCCGTAATRCAAACTGCTGTGGTTCAGCATTTGCTACAAAAACAGCAAAATCATCTTTGCAGAAGAGCAGAAGTCTGAGAGAAGCAGAAGAGGCAGTTGGAGCAAGAATGAGGATCAATATGCTAGAATAAGCAGGTGCTCTCCTTAGTCACCGCCCCAATTTCATGCCAACACCCCAAAAATGAGGGACATCTCACTAGTAGACACATCCATGAGAAGTCAGCTTTAAATCATCAGACTATCGTCACCAGCAAACCCTCTAGCAGAGGCAGGGACACAGCACAGTCCCCAGAGCAACACTTGGCCTCCTTAAACAGTTCTTCCCTCCACATAGTCCCACAACCAGTTCACCTCCCAAATTCCGGTCAGTTGTAGTCAGCACTGCGTACACCTACTTTGATTTAAGCCTATGGCTCTAGAAGGCCAGCTAAGTTTCCCATTTTAAGTGTAGAGATGAGTAATAAACATTCTTCATAATCAGCTTATTAAGAGTTGGATTTTCTTCACAAGATCAACACTTACCTTTGCACCCCTACTGACAAGCTATAGGGTGGAAGGCAAAACCAGACCACATCTTTTGCACTGACATTATAATAATCAGCTGTGAATGTCACTGCACTGGTGGGAAGGAGCTGTAAGCCACTCCAGCCCAGCTGCAGAGGTGAATGACTAATGTGGCACCCATACTAGAAGGCAAAGAGATACCTCTAGCAAGTCAAACAAGCTAAGAGCAATCTGGCTATGTTTGTGGTTGAGCAGGAAGCCCAAGCTGCAGATTGCACCAAYAAGGCAGGAAGGGCTGGGTGAGCTAAAGCCTAGCGAAGCAGCTCAGGAGTGCTGCTTCCCTGTGCAAGAAGTTGTTGTGCAAGCCCTAAAGATCTGGCAGCTTTTTGCTAATAGCACGCAGAGGAGGTTCTGCGTCATGGGGAAAGGCCACTTCATGGGGTGCAGAGGCAAAGCTATGAGCTGCCAGGGTTGGTACGAGGATCAAGAGAGAGCTCCTAGGGATTGAACTGCTGGGGCTGGAAAGGTGTTTCTAGAGGTTAGTCACTGCAAGGCAGTGAAGATTTGGAGATAAGGAAGGATTTCCAAAGAGAAGGGGAAGGTACAAATTCATCCAGAGGCTGAGGATTACCTAATAGTGGAGTGGTGCAAAACTCACAGAAGGTGATGAAGTCAAAGGAAACAACAAATGAGCGAACACTTTATAGCAGAAAGAATGAGAGCTGATTTGCAATTTAAACATAACCTCAACTAACAGAGAAAAAAAAGGAGGGGAGGTTCAAGACTGTCACTGAAAGCCCTGTGAAACTGAGGGGAGCTTCAGATGCCCCCGTAACTTAGACCACTAAGAATTTGTCTGCAGTAGACACCTGCTTCTTCCTCATTCTCAGTTTGCTTACTCTGAAATAGGCTGAGAAATAAAAGGTTTTCATGAGTTAAATAAAGTCCCAAATTAATAAAAGGGCCAAGAGAACCCCAAAAGAGCCAAGAACTGACTCGGTTGGTTGAAGTCAGTCCAAGCCAGTACTTGACAGATGGCCTGTCACAGKGAAGGCACCAAAGCTCAGCCCAGACTCCTCGGACTGACACTACGGTATGCTTCAGTGAGCCTAACTGTGCATTTTGTGGAAGCKCTTGGAAGCCAGCCCATAAAAACCATACCCTTGGTGCCGTGTTTCTACCGCATTCAAGACGGAAAAAAAGTCAGGAAAAGGTAAGGACAGACAGACAGGAAATTCTGGGAAGGACARTTAACAGAAGGTAAAATATGACATCCCTGTAATTACGTTTCTTCCTTCTGATTCATCTGAAATCAAACCTACTTGACATGCAGGGTCAGCATGACCCATCAGTCAGTAGATTCCAACCCTGGGCTCTACCTGCTGAATACACAGRGCATAATTTTTGTCCTAGGAGAGCTATGACATAAGCTTGTGCTACCTGTTTTTCGAAATCTATTGTAAAAATCYAGAAAGCCTGGAAAAATACTGGAACTTACTCTCAGTTCTGGGAAGAAAAATCTGTCAAACAAAAACAGTTGATATATGCACATATTTAGCTCCCCTACCCCACCCCCCGGGCAAATGTCTCACAGATGATGCAAAAGACTTGAACCAAAACACTATCTGCATCTTCCTCTATTTTTTTTTTTTTTAAAACTCTTGAGCCACAGGGGACAAAAAAAAAACACACCCCACCATGATAACTTCACACAGTTGCTACGAAAGAAGAAACCACTGCCAGTGTTACCACGGCTGAAAATAAACGCGASGAAGAGGAAGCACAGGGGAAAAGGGAAGATCCATTTTCAAAGGCTGAGTCCCAGCAGGCTTCGTTCACTCCACTCCAGGTCACATTGCCCCCCAGCTTCAGCACTGAGCCCCTGTTCCAGCCCACAYTGGAGCTCTGCTGTCTGGCTATATTTATCATAATCCTCCAGATTTTGGAAAWCTCTTAGTTCCAAAGTAGGTTACTAACAGAGCCACACTAGCAATGTGTTTTTATTTGAATATAGAGATACAGCTGTCCTTCCTCTAACCACACATTGATTTTCTGCCACCCTAAGTGCATGCAGTGAAGGAATAAAGGAATAAAAGTTAATGCACAGCCAAACACTAACATGGTTATGGAAGAAGCAAGGTGTTTCCCTTTACCTTAAGCTATGAATTGAAAACTGCAGAGGATAAAGCAAATAATGTAATTTTCAAAGGCTGCTGGCAAGGAACGACAGATTGTTAGCTGGATTCCTCCCTTCTCTACTCAGTTATTCTTACTGTCGATATTTTAGCTTTCATGATTTCCTCCTCTTCCTTCATGCTTTACATGTACAGTTATCGTCCTGTGAAAGTGCACCCACCACATCCATACGGCTGCACACTCCAAGTTTATTTTAATTTCTTGCTTTATCCCTGCTTCTACCTTTAGGTTCTGACTGCTTTTATAATGAGGATTTTATCAGCTTGTGTTAAGAGCTACTGTAAGGCAGTTTGATATGAAAATACCCGTTCCTGCATATAGGCCCAACAGGATTCAACAAGAATTTGCAATAGGCTATGGACAACTCCATTTTCCACATTTCCCTACAGAAATGCTAATTTAATGCAAACAGGAAGTCATGAAGGAGTATTATCCACCCTCTTCTCCCACATACATACTTAAAAAAAAAAAAAAAACTCCTCTTACATATACGTATTAGGGCCTGAATTAAATCAGCAATAGTAATGTGACACTACACTACAACTTATTACAGATCATCTCTGCCACTCTTTTTCCCTACTCTCAAAGCACCTTTCTCTTCACTGCTTTCTCCTATTCACAAAAGGAGAGCACAAAAAGGGACATGGATCATGGAAGATCACACAAACACACACACACAAAAAGGGACATGGATCATGGAAGATCACACACACACACAAAAAAAAGGGGGGGGCATGGATCATGGAAGATCACACACACAAGAAAAAAATAAATAAATAAACTCTGCACAGAAAAGAAAGCAGTATTTTGCATTAGACAAACCAACCTTGCAAGGAAGATCTAACCCAAATTTCCTCTGCTAAAGCTGGCAACTTGGCTCTAAATAGTCATAAATACCTGAAACCTGCAAATTTTAGCAGTAGCCACCCTGTAAAATGTTAGGAAGAAAGAATGGAAGAGACAGGAAGGAGGGAAGTTTAAGTTAACAGAGATCAAAAGCTCTAACTCATTACTTCTAATACCGAGCTTTTACTGCAGCTTCTATACACAACAACTAGCAGCTTGGCTTATGGATAGAAGACTGAAATTAATACAGTACTTCCTGAGGGAAATGCACTGGTTTTAGTAGGCAGTATTATTTGCTCAACCATCTCTAGTTGCAATTTTTAGAGCTGATGTCACTGCAGGAAAGTCTCCTTTTTTTCAAAATACTTCACAACRCAGGTGAGTACTAAGAGCACTGAACAGGAGGGTAAGAGCATCAGCTTTGCGGTCAATAACTCTTAACGACCACTTAAGGTCAAGAAGACTCTGCACTATTTTMATTTCCTAATATCTGTTTTTAAGATCTAATTATGTTTTATATTACAGCTCAGACTTAAAACCCGAGAAGAACAAATAGCAAATCTATTGTGATATAAGACAACACACAAAAATGAACATTAAAACTCAGTCCACCAGTGGACACAGAACTAACACTATTATCAAGCCATTGCTATAGAAATCACATTTATAAACATCCATTAACACTTTTCTACCATGGATGTCCCCAAACTGCATAGAGAAAATGTACACATATCAACTGCTATTACATTTTAGACACTAAAACTATATATTATTACTTGCTTTCCCTTGTACAAGCACTTTCTCAAGTCACCAGAGGTGTATCAGGCATTCGGAGGAGACACCACACATCACCACAAAGGTGAAACAGAACAACTGCAGCAATCAAAATCTAGACAGGGTTTCACAGATGCCCAGCACAACATCCCATTACTTGAAGCTTGCAAGCATTCTAGKTTAAACTGCTAGCATCATCTGTTGGTGGAGTCTCAAAAGTGCAAGCAATTACTTTTAAGTAAACATACAGGCAGCTTGGAAATTATCTGGTGGCAACAGCTGTGTTTGTGAGTTAGTTATGTATCTATATTTGCATCATTTAAAAACAAGACACTCTGTATTAGAAAGGTTCTAGTATCTAAGTTGAATTTTTAGCTTATTGCCTTTTAATACTGGCACTACTTTTGTATACCAAGCAKTTGTGTTAAGGGCACTATCACCATTAACCAGCATTCACATCAATGCCAACATACGAGCAGTATGTCAGAGGGAGATGCAGCATTTACAATTAAGCATTTTTTTAATAATCCATACGCCATTTCATTTAAAATCAAAGCATTAAGCAATTCCAAAAGAAACAATAAAAAGTAATTTCAGCAAGACTATAAAACCTGCATGAAAAATAATCTCCTCACCCGTTTATTGTTGATTTTATCACTTGGTAGCCCAGCTGTTCTGAACTCAGTGTGAATACAACTTAAGTTTTGCAGAAAGTCACACACCTGTTTTTGTTTCCACATATATCAAACATTTAAAGTTTAAAATTTGTAYGCCTCGGTTTGTTCCTCTTAGCGTCTCTTTAAGGTTGTGCATCGTCACTGATCCAGCAGAGTCCAAGTCAGTCTCCCAAGACAGGCGATAAACAAATTCAAAAGGTGCAGATTTCTCAAAGACGTTCTTCTCTGTAGTGCGTTGTGCTAGTGCATTCAACCAGTGTGTCAGTATTCAACCATTTAAGTTTGGGGTTGTTTTTTTGTTTTTTKGGGTTTTTYGTTTGTTTGTTTGTTTTTACTACACAATACAGAAATATATATTTTACATGTAGCTTTGCATGCCTTATGGCTGCTTGCCCTACTATAGGACAGTGCAATAAATACAAATATATGCACACTAGAAAAGACTTAAACTGCCATAATCTACATCTGGTTTATGAGTACAAATTTATCTAGTCAACAATATGACAAATTTAGCAGAAAAAAGTGGCAATGGCAGTAATAGTCTACTACAAAAACAAGGCTAGAAGCAAAGTGTTCTCAAGCTACAGAAAGTTTGCTACCTTCTAATATAACGACGTAGGGCCCAAATCTGCAAAGTGCAGAGTCGTGATCAGTAGATTGCATCAGAGCATGCTTTACTCCCATTTAACAATGAATACTTCTACAATTTATTTGGCTTTGATAACTGTTTATAAATAGTACACTATAATGACTATTAAACTATACAGCAACATGACATTTATAGCCTAATCTTGAACACAAAGTTCAAAGAACATGACTACAAAGGCCCAAGAGCAAATGTCATCGACTAAAAGCATTTCCACTTCAGAATTGCATTTTATTGAATATTCTTACACAAACATTTCTTGATCGTGAAACCAAACGAACAGGATTCCCTATTCCCACTCTGTTCCAGTAGTAATTTATCCACACACCACCCTTATAAATTAGTGATGGATTTTAACAGCTAGCCCCTTGGGGCTATATATTTTATATATTTTATATATATGCACATTTACTTTGAAATCTATGTAAAAGTTGAAAAAATGTTTGAAAGTAAAACTCAGAATATATCACAGCTTTTTCAGCGAAAAAAATACAAATTAGTTCTATAACCACTATTCAATTTATCAAACTTTTTTTCTGAAGTATTTACTTTTAATTATGTACACATTACAGGAAATAAAACTTTTTCCACAAACATTCTCTAAGGTGACAGTTATCAATAGAATGATAGAATAATAGCGGGAAGAATATTAAACATATGGGGGTGATCAATTTCTGCTTTTAAAAAGTAAAAAGTCACCATATAATTAAGTACAAAAACCTGCATTGAATGACAACTGCTGGTGTAGTAACTTGATCAGGTATGGAGACCAAGAGTATAGTAAAGCCCTATGGTAATAATATTTCTGTAGCATTTCCACTTGGTACATATATACTAAATGTTGGCAAAGTTTCTGTAGCATTAGCTTATACAAACATAGGAGTCCTCAGTCTGCTGCATAAAATGGAACAAGTGTGTTTTAATTCTCCTGAAATGCACCTGAAATTCAGAGTGTCACTTACAAACTGCATAATGAAACTTCTCTTCAGAAAAATATCTGTTTGGCATCTCCAGGACTCTGCTCCATCGGACAATAGGGGCATTTTAATCTGGGGACAAAGGCAACGTGTTAGAATTGCGTTGATGCAAAAGCCCAGCAGCAGCGCGCTTTCCAGAGACTTCGCACTGTGCAGACTACCGAGCGCCGAGTTTTTTCATCCATTACAGAAGTATCAAGTTTGTAGTGACAAACACTACAAACTTCCCTTTTCTGCCTGTAGTGTGAAACGAAGGTGCTCTAAAGCACCTAATGCTTTACCTGGCTCCATTAAAAGGCAGCTTTTAGCTGAAAGAGGCCCTAACCACACTTCTTTTCCCTGACTGTATTATCTTCTAGCTTTCACCCACATACCCCTGCATCACTACATACCGAGAAATTAGTCTCCACAGTTAACCTTCGGGCTTATCTTGTTGTACTGTGCTCATTTTAAACAAGCTGGTAGCTTTCCTTCGACTTCATTAACATCCTGTGAGTTTTACTCTCTTCTTCCCAAAATGCTGCASTTGTAAAACTCACCTAGACCAACTCCTGCAGGCTAGACCTAAATGSGGCAGCCTGGCCTCCCGCTGCTGTCCCCATCTGTACATTCCCCCTTGCTTACAACGTTTCTTCTAGCATTGATCCTTTTTTCCTCCACCTGCGTAAGTCTGGACTTTTTACCCCTCTGAGTTAAGTCTATCAAAGCTGTGCTGTGGCTAGAGCTGCTCAATGCAAGCATCCGGAGCGAGCGATCAAGGAAAGGAATAACGTCTTTGTAAACAGCCAGTAGGTTTACACTGGTTAAAGTAGCTAAGTTACCCATGAAAGCATACCTTTATTTTTTTTTTCTGACATGACAGATGATGTAAACATCACTCAACATTTTTCCTGTTATCATTTCCCCCCTAGATTTCATAAAACAACTTATATTTCTAAATTAAGCTGACAAACACCACAGAGGCTGCATATATTCAATTCAAATTACCAACGGTTCTTCCTGAAAGAAACTTATACAGCTCTTTCTCTCACATTCCTCCTTCCCTAAGGCCTGTAGGCACCCCACTAATATCCAAGTGAGGAGCATTTCCACAACAATAATTCAGCTACTTGCTCAACTACAAGCCATATTTCCCCAGAGGGTTTTTTGTTTGTTTGTTTGTTTTTAAAAAAAGAAGTGTTTCATGCATTACTAATCATGCTCCCAACAGAAAAGCGTGTGTAAAAGCCCATTGTGAATTTGTGACAATACAATGGTACTTACAGCTTGGAAAATTACTCTGCTCATTGCATTCCTTCGCATAACGTCACTTTCGATAAAATCAGAGGGTTTATTATGCTATTCTCCAGCACACCATCCCTGCTATCTGTCTTCAAAGTCATGCTCTAAGATTAACCAGCTTGCACCAATTATTTAATTACGGATTCAGCTTTCCCCAAACACTTAGGCTCCTAGGCTTAAGACTTGTCCTTGTCTATATTTTCCTTGAAATACAAGAATGATACTTACTTGCTGCCATTAAACATTTTATTCAAAGCATCTCTTGATATAATATGACCGCAGACTAATTTCATAGGTGGATTATTATCTGTTGTTTGCTGACGAAGAATGGGGCAGGCAAATATTGAATGATACCAGCACTTTTTACCGAGGTCCACTTCAATCTGTGAAAGAAATTAAGATAACCATTTATCTTGTGAAACTACATTTCCAGACAATTATCCCTCTAGGTCATTGCCCTTAWTTAATGGATTTCACAATTCAGTTGTGAAGACAGGAAAATCCATTGTGTTGATGTCTGCCAGTTTCCAGCCAAAAATACTTAATTGTGATCTTAAAATGGTAATTTGTGTTGTTTCTCCCCACCCTGACAAAGCTCAGTATCCTGCTAAGAGACAAATTTATATTTTAGTGCAGACTTGTGCTCTGCCAAAATTCTGAGCTGATGACCCAGCAAGACTTTCCATATTTTCTAGACAGTGATTTCCAGAGYGGACTAGGGTGTTTGGATGCTAGAATGCATCCATTAAAACAAACACACACCCCTACAACTTRGGTATGTAACACACATGTTCTACAGATTCTTGAAAGACTCTCTCAACACCTACACTTCATTATTGTTGATGTGACTTGTATCTGAATCATTTCTTTTCGGTACTGCAGAAAACCCTGGTACAGCAAAAATGCTACCAGTAATCAGAACTGTTTGAAAGCATTGAGAACTGCAAAAATCACAGCTCCTGTACCTGAAGCTACTACTGGCTCTGACCAGGCTTCAGTTCTGACAGACATAACCTCTGACAAAATCTGGTAAGTTAACCTCTTTGGGCTACTCAACCCCTCTATCTTCATGCATATGATGAAAACAGGGCTTCCCATTCCGATACGCACTAGAGACTGCTCAGTTTAGAATATGCAAGAAGCCACCAAACTGCATTTGACAGCATGCCTTTCCTAGACACTTCCTAGCAAATCATCCCTGTCTGAATACTACAATACGAACCAGTCACCCTTGCATATTCCACACACGCTACTAAATATATACATATATATATATAYAYACACACACACACATATATACATATATATATATATATATATATAGCTGAATGAATCGTAAGACATGCATTGAAGCTATGTATGGATCTCTTCCAAATGCAAAGAGGTAACTCAGTTTGTGTCCAGTCTGACACGATATTTTCTTTCTAAATCAAAAGCAGACCATTGAATAGGTGCACACACCTGCTAAGAGCCATAAAGAGAAACTAAGATTTCACTATGAGTTGTTCTGGAAGCATAACACACTAGATTTCAATCATGTCTCTGGGGACAYGGATCTCATGTCCCCAGATATAGTACTACTACTCCTCACCTCATATCTCCCTAATAAAGCAGCAATGCAGAACAACCTGTGGACAGAGCTCAAGCCTAGCTGAAGGAAATTAATGTTTCTGAATGAGGTGCATTCCCTTTCCACTTATATAGGAACATCTTTTACACATTCAGCACAAAAGAAATTTGAAAGTAATGTTCACTGTTAAAAATCTGCCCTGCAATAGCTGAGCATCAACTCACCGGTAGTTCATCCTTCTGGTTCCAAACACCTGTGCACTGCCTCTGCTCAATAACAGCCTTGATATTAATTAGAGCTGGTAATGCTACACAACCTGCTGAAAAACTGCAGAACAAAGAAATGTCAACATAAGGTACCTATTATGAAACAAATATTTTTCACATTTCTACTTTAAAGGTTATGTGGGATAAAAGAGTGTTGTATGACTTCATTTTGTTCTTGTCTGTACTTCTACACTGCCAGTAAGGCTGAACAAACTCTTTGCCTCCTTCAGTATAACAAGCAAGAGTTTTGGGGCAAATTATCTGGGCCCAAACCAAACATCCAACCMACCCAAATATCAATAGGAGGGATTTTTCCACTTCACTGAAAATCTCTTGGCCAGCTGCACTGAGATCTGCAGGATTACAGTCAGTGCATGCGCAATTAAAATGTAAAGGGTGCCTATTAATTTGACGGAGGCAGGAAAAAGATAAAACTAAAAATCAGAGCTAAAAGTTCTGGACATCTATTAAACTGTCAAACTGAAGCTGATAACATTTATTCCAGGAAGACAGATTAATCTGCAAGTGCCCCTTTTGTTGCCTCTGTTGTATTTTACGATAGTGATGCAAAYAGCTGAAGGTTTGACACTTTTAAAGAGCTGTAAACTAAGCAGAGACATCTAAGAATAGTAATATGCAAATGGAAAATCAAGAAAAGGTAGTGAAACTTCTGCTAAGTACCAAATCTAGCCTAGGAAGAAACACACCATTTATTTTCTATCCAATGTCTAAAATGAAAATTAGAACATCGGACAAGTATATCCGGGGACTTGGCATCAAAAGGCTAATCTACATTATCTTCAGGAAGGCTAGAAGGAGATTAGATTGGATTTTTCTTCACATTTGTAACAGCCTCCAACAGATTTTGTCAGATCTGCTGGCCTTCAAAGCACCTCTTTTTTTGCAAATGAGATTCAGCAAACAATTTGGAAATTTTAGCAGCTGAAATCACATTACAACTGTTTCTAAACATTCTTCTAAGTAGAAGAGAGGTAAAGTAGTAAGTACAGATTAAAAACAGAGATGATCAAGTGCCAGCAGAATCATGGTTAGTGTTTCAGTTTTTACAGGGACAGGTTTTTCACATCGGATGTAGCAATAAATGGTTGATCGCCACCCTCATCTTTCGTACTGATGTCTAAACTACAGAAGCCAAATTCTTTCTCTTGAGCTGAGAGGGTACAGGACAGCGCATGGCACACCAGAACCCCCAATTTCTAAGCTTTGCAGATCTCACTAGAGGTATTGGCTACCATACGCTTTGCTTGATGCAAGCTCGATGAGGCTGCTTCTCAAAAGTTCTCTTTTGTCCTCAAGAGGAAAGAGGAACCAGAGCACTATATACCCGTTTTTTTTGTTTTGTTTTTTAAAAAAAAAAACAAGCAGAAATGAGCATACCTAACACTGAGGGGTGATTCAACTGAGAGACCCAGAAGAGCACAGGCATCTCTTGTAAAGATGTCGCAGATGTCCGCCCACTGATTTGCATCTAATAGATGAACGTAGGGGGAGTTCTCTATGCCTTGCCGCAGGTACACCAGGCTGCCCATCAAAACCTGAATATCTGTGAGGGASCCACAAACAGTTGGTTATTTATTTTCTACCATAAACGAAAGCCAGCATCTACGCTTCCAGCTTTTACATGGAAAACAAGCAGAAGTGGAACAGGCACCAAAGCCGTAATTACATATCCCTGCCCCTCTGCTAAACAGRGCCAGAGCCATCTCGGAGCAGATGTCGACCACTGCGACAGCTCCAGTCCTCTGTGTCTGAACTGGGGGGTTTCTGCCCCTCTACAAGCACCTGCATGGTGCCTCTTAATTTGTTTTAAACAGTAAACTACTTTCAATGGCCTACAGGCTTTGAGATAGAGCCTTTTTAACAAACAATACCCACTACAGAAAAGAAAAACAACGCGCGTCTTCCCTTTCAGCAGATGGCAAGATCCAGAAAGAGGCTAAAGGAGGGATTATTGACAAATTCTAAAGTAGCGTTTTTGTACCTTCTGACAGACACAGTACACTAAACTAGGCTTTTCTAGGATGGTTTGCTTAACTCGCAAATTCCCACTTTTCAAAAGTTTCAGTTCTCTTTCTATGACCCCACACAGCAGAAAACAGCAGATGTCTATTCCAAGAATATTTCTGTGAATTTTTAACACTTTATCCTGGCAGCAAGACAATGGTAGCTGTAATCCAAATAATCACTTAAAGAGCTAAAAACCTTAAAATCATCCAACTCGCAGATAAATTAAAATAAAACTTTTTGTGTCCTCTTTAAAAACAAGGAGTTAATTCAAACTGTAAGGATTCAAAACTATACATGTTAAATACGTAAATACAAAGCCTCTGATGAAATTAAAATAATGGATGAGACAAACATGTTTTGATTATGATTTACGTTTTACTACCACATGCCACATCTCGGTACTTTGCTCCTCTTAAAATAACCAAACCCATACTCACCTTTCTGATGATTTAGGGCAAATGGCTGGAAATTTTTCGCATACTGAAGTGCTTCCCTTTGATTTGCCGTTCCACCCATCAATAAACTAATGAAATATAATCTGTGCAGCTTAAACTCCAACGAACTATTCTGTGCCATAAGCATTTCTCTGTTGGATACCGCCCACCTGAAAGAAATGAAGAGATACAAAGGGACACAAAAGAGAAYAATCAAATGTCAACCTACGCAACACGAAGTAATTGTTATAATTACACAACAGCTACTTCAAGGAGAACTGTGCAAGAATATGACTKGGCCCTGAACTTGCATGACTCCCAAAGGAGCACAGAAAATGGTAAGTCTCTTTACAGGCAACTGAGCTTCACGCATGCAGAACGTGTGAACGATGMCATTTCTGGTGCTGCTGAATTCAGCGCCAGAATTCAACACTCRGGGACAGGAAAGCAGCGCTGAATTAGGTACAACATAAAGTACAAATAGTTGAAATCTAATTGCTGTATTTGGATTAATATCTTTAASAATTACAGAGAGTCTTCAGCCGAGACGTTAAACAGGTTTGATCAAGCCTATAAAAACGTATTTTTCAACTTCCTCCTTCCCAAAACATTCTCTACTAAGCCACTATGTTTACATATGTGTGCACATTGCCCTGGAGAGGGGAAATACATTTATGAAGGCCTCAGAGAAAAATACTATCAGGACCTTATGCTGGGGGYGAGGGCAAGGGAAATCAGTTTAAACACTATACTTCGCCCTGCTACAACTTTGCCTTCTGTGTTATTTTCAACTTGGGTCTCATTCACCACACTAACGTTAGGCTTCCAAATAGCATMTAAGGATGCTTAAACTTGCACCAAGTAAAATCAATTGGAATTTTAATACATTTCCTACAAATGTTTTTATTATTTACATTTTATCCATCTCTTTTCTTTTTCTTTTTAGATTAAATACCATGAGGCTTACATCAATCCAATACTTTTAAGAACCTCAGGTTCCAGTGCTGTTCAGTCACATCTGTTTCTCATCAGCATTAATTAGTTATACTGTTTTCACTGCAGGGGCCCCATTAAGCAAAGAGGAGCCTTTSGTTTTTCAACAGGGAAATGAGGTGGTCTCTAGTTCTTAAAAAGAAAGAGTAAGTGAAGCTTCTGTTCTTTTCTGCACAATACTAAAATAAGGAAATTGAGCATTCTTACAGTACAGGTAAAGCTTCCAATGAAAGTTGGCCTTCTGTGTCAAGATGTACCACTGAACAAGCAAGTGTCTGTTTTCAGTTTGTTGCAGTGAAAGTATCACAAGTTTGACTTTACTGGTAAGGCTTTGTAATAACAGCAGTAACCGTTCAGTGAGAAAGGGTGAAACACACAGCCTTTGGATGAAGAACAAGCCCTAAYGTCCCTAATTTCAAGCAGTCCCAGATTAGCAGGCTCAGAAGACCGCCATCACTGTTATTTCCACCAGGAGGAAAGGGTATACTCCCTAATCACGTATTTTTGTGATTAGCATCCATGGCTTACACCTAGCTTACTTGCAATAAAGCTCACTCCTGAAAAAGAAAGAAAAAGAAAGAAAAAGAAAAGAAAAGCCTGCAATTAACAGCCACAGACCAGTAAGATGCTGAAAGAAAACCCATTATCAGTAAACTGTAAGACTAACATCAGTTTGAGGTTGAAGTCCCACAGTCACGCTAATGAGATATTAATCTACTGCGTCAACAGGGAGGCATCAAAAGAGCCTCCCATCCTTTCCCTGCCAATATTCACAACCATGTGACCACATGGCAAGATACTTCATCTGGCTGAGATTGAGTCTATTTTTCCAAATTAGCTTTTAGCCAGACTTTCCATTTTTAGCTCTTTGAGTGGCAGCACAGATTGTATCAGAAGAAAGCAACCACAGGACCAAGGCCCGAGGTGTTTGGTCTAGGACATTCTGTTCCTGTTCAAAAGATTTCTAACAGAAAGGCAAAAAGCAACAAATGATGTTTAACTAACTTAATATTCAACCAACACACTACTCTACCACAGTCTCAAATCATTAATAATCACACCCCCTGTCTTCCTACCTCCTTTAAAAACAGTACTTCCTGACCTTTTTCACTTTCACAACTCACATCCGTATGAATTCTTAGAGTACATCAGCCAAACCACAGAACTCCTCTAGCTCTCGTTCAGGATTTAGTTAAAATTACTTTCATAAAGCCTAACAAAAGATTAGATGAAGTTTAAATCACATCCCAGAGATCCCAGCAAATAGCAGGATCCGTCCACCTCACTGCTGTGATAGTAACTGTGAAGATATAGGAAGGAAACATCAGTTACCAGTTACCATCAAAAGCTTTAAACCTACAAGTCATTCTCACCACACCCTCACGCAGAGGCCCACCTGGGCTCAAAAGAGTCAGAATCCACCCACAAGAACCTATGCATTTCCCTCCCCACTGCCAAATCCAAATGAGAAGAGTCACCAGACGTTAACAGGATGCTGAGGATGTACAGAAATCCGTACAGAAGTCTGCTTGGTGTGAAGGCCTAGGCTAAGCATCTAGCTTAGCAAAGTAAGAGTAAGCTAGCAAAGTAAAGCTGAACATACAAATACTATACCTCAAAATTAAATTTTGTGCAACAGGCCATAATGGTTTTCTTTTTTGTAAGTGTTGGAATTTGAAATAGTAAGAAAATCTGAAAATCCTACTGTTATCTCTTTCTTTTTTTGATCTGATATTAATACGAACTTCTTTCCATCACCGTTTGCAGGACAAATGCAGGGCACTGAAAATCTTCCTTAAAAATCATTAATCCGGCAATTCCTTTTACAAGGCAAYGACCAGGAGATATCTACAGTGTTTGCTTTTTTTCCAGTAAGTTTAACCTAGCATCAACTGCAAAGCACCAGCAGAGCCAGAGAYACTGGTTACTGTTTCCATTCAAACTTTGCAGTTTTGCATAGGTAAAAGCTGCTGTACTTCCCTCCCCGGTTCATGATGCTGTAGCTATTCATTCCTGTGCAACACCTACTTTCTGCTTTAACATCACTGCCAGCAGCCTAGCCATGGAACCACTCAGTTTGGGACTGCTTTTAAGTACCCTTGAAGCTATATTTAATGATGTCAACTTTGCCCATTTATTAGCTTTTCATTCAAACAGCACGATACCATCCTTACAAGTTCCTTTCGTATAGCTGCTGCCCCTTCTGGGGCTGGCAGCATGGTTTCTATCCTTCCTCCTGAACACTCGTGTCTGCTGTGAAATAACATGGAAATAAGTTCACGGGTTCCAGCAATTCTGAGGAGTAACCAGGCATTTTAAGGCACTGCTTACCTCTCAGATCGTATGAAGTTTTGTTACATTTTGCTGGTTGTCACTAACACCATGTTTTTTACATAAGCACYGAAGGGTCACCATACACAAGGATCCTCTGTACTCCTCACCACGCAAACACAGAAGCGGGTAGCTTTTGCACTGGAGAGCTGCATTACGAAAGCACGTGAGTGAGTTGGGGAGGGAGCCTGGCGCACAAACTGTGCTAACAACACGCCCTAGTCTCTGTCTGCTCAGCCGTCTCTGGAATAAAAAGTTCCTCTGGAAAAGGACTGTGCCTTCTCCTTTGTTTGAAAAATACTTAACACTTTACAGGAACTGCAAGAAATGACTAACCAGCGGTGAGTAAGGCATATGGCCTAGCTAGTTAGAGCTAAAATGAATTTAGTGACGTGAAGTGGACAGACATTAATAACAGCACGTTACCATTCGACAGGAAGCATCCTTCACAAGGGCTGTGTTATTATTTGAACTAAAAGAAACAAGGGATGTAAGTGACAACAAACCCTGTCTCAGTTGCAGTATGTAGGGCATGACAATGTTGCTTCCCTTCAATTAACCAATTCCACGGCAATAAACCAGCTGAGCTTTCCACCTATGTAATTATATTCAAAGACTATTTAGGTCATATCTGGCATRATCCAGAGGCATCCTCCAGGACTCAGTTTATGATGACCAAAGCTTCAGGTATCACTGCATTTAGTTCAGATGCCAATGACCTCCGAATTGTTGTACCTGTGTTTGCTCATGTTAAAACAGAAAATATGTTCGTTGATATGAAAATGTATTTAACTGAATGATGCAAACAAGATATTTCAAATGTATGAACTAAGTAAAACAAAACTTTAGGTTTGCCTTGTTTCATTGTTTCTACTTTTAAAGAGTCACTAAGAAGCTATTTTGCTATTCTGTTTTCTCATACTTGCAAGATCAAGCTAAGCTCATTGAAGCTCATGCAACCTAAAATAAATAGCATCACGGTTTATTTGGAGGTTTTTTGTTTCTAAACTAAAAGCTATTCTGATATGGTACAGCACAGTTAGGTATCCAYGATTGAAAATTGTAAAACGGTAGCCCATAAAATTTTTCAGCATCTCTTGTTGTTCACTGCTCTACCCTACATTTCTAATGGCAGTAGTTTATTAATTTCAAGACAATGTTCTGGTCTAYGGTTGATCAATACGCCCCAGCTCGTTCCAGATTTAGTTTCTGTCCGAACATTTGGCACTATCCACTGACTCTTGCACTGACTGAGCTATTTGCGCAGAAGAGCTCCCACGATCAGATCTCACTACCAGTCCAGACTCCCAACCAGAGCTCACGCAGAGACATCTCCTGCTTCGGAAAGAGCCGCACCTTGATTCAGAGGTAATCATCCTCCACACCACCTGCAGCCTGCAAAGTACACACCTATCGTTTCATTCCCTTTTCCCACCCTGTGGTCTCTTATCTGTTCGGAAAAGRGAAACCAACTTAAGGAAAAGGGAGAACTTTGATCCTGATTCAAGTTCTGACCAATCCTTGGGCTCAGTGAAGTCAAAAGGACTTGATGATACTCAACACTTTTAACAAGCCCTGTTATCCTTCAGAATTGGACCTTTTTACAACAGATTCACCAATGCTGCTCTATAACTTGGGTGAAGCACCACCAAGGCAGACAACCATTTCAGTGATGTTTCTTCCTGAGATCTTCTATTAACATCTCAAATGGTTCAAGTTAGTCCTTCCTCTGAGAAAGAGACCCTTAGTTTCATGCTCCCCATGGTGAAGGCCACATGAGTGGGACAACAGGAAAAAGGAGGAGTTCACTCAGTAACTAGTTCTCTCAAAATACAAAGGAGGATACATCAAAACATACAAAAGACAATACTTAAAAAGTGAAAAACTAAGGATTTATTAGAAGTATTCAAAAAACTGAGCAGACTCACTCTAATGCAGGTCTCAGAACTCTAACTTTTAATGCTTCCAATATTCGATTTAACTCCACAAACGGTTCTTTTTGACTTTGATCTATTGATAGACCAGATTCCTGAAAAAACAAAGTCACGTGTTTTAGACAAAYGATAGAGCATTTGGGGCTTAAATTGATGTTTTTCTAACACTTTAAATTTTCCACCTAGAATATTAACATTAAAAAAGGTACTAATGCAAAGCACAATTTCCAGTTTTTGATAACATTAAATATCCATATTTATGTAGTTACCTGACAAAGCTCCTCGGCTACATCCAACATCCCCTGCCGGAAAAAGTGYTCCACCATTACCTCATTGAGGATTCGCTGGCTGTCAGCCTGCCAGCACCCGTCTATCCCCACGCTGCTGATGTCGGAGTCAAAATTCTGAAATGTACAAATTAACATTTAATAGGCGGGAATAAATAACCCCACGTAATTATTCTTTAATTATGCAGGACACCTATGTCTCCATTCTGATGTTTTCTGTCTATTACTGAGTTTGCCCTCAATTATCTCCTCAAAGTGAAATATATCTGTCAGCTGCTTCATTATCTCCTGTGTACAGAAGAAGAAATCCTTGGGCTTGCTCATTTCAAGTCCGAATATTGTCCACTATAAGGCATTACACTGAGAAATTACAAGTCCAGCCAGCAAATCAGAAATCTAGTTAACTAATAAAGGGATTTCCAGACCATGATGCACTTTCAAAGAAGTATCTGCAGAAAAGGCTTTTTCCATATGTGAAAACCAAAAAGTGTAAAGAGCAGAAAACAAGATCGCCTACACAAGGATCAAAATAGTGCTATCGGTGCATCACTGTCACTATGGTAGATAAAATTAGAAGCAAATGCTTTAACTCGAGACTTTTTGACATAGCTAGGGGATAAGACAATGCTGGAAAAAAAATGAACACAAAACAATGGAGGGGAAGAATGTCACTGCCCTCCCTCCAAAAAAACAACGAAGAATCAAAACTCTGAAGACCTCAATAGGATGAGCTTTGAAGATCTGAGAGATCTTTTCCAGATCTAACCCACGATAATCCTACTGCAGTGTATTTTTAGGTCAGTGGCCTACAGAGATATTCCAGGAATAAGAAAAAATATTGTCACAACAATGCTTTAGTAACACTTGGCACTACATACTCTTGGCAGTAGGAGAGCAACATTTATTCTAACCCAAGATATTTAACTGCTAATGTTTGCAGATCGGGGACAGGCAAGATAATTTGGATAAAAACCTTCACCCCTTGCCCAAAACAACATGGAAAGAAATACTGTCTTTTGTTAAAGAAAGTATTTGAAAGAGTGAAGTCTAAAAGGCAGCACATTGCTTGCTGCATGACCTGATCACCTGATAACTGCAGTCCTCTCTTCCAGGAAGGAAATTTGGAAACCAGAGTTTGGTGAAATAAGCAGTGCTTCTGCTGCGGCTCTGTCACGATTAACAGTTCTGCGCATACAGGAACGTCTACCCCATACAAACACACGCTTCTGGCAAAGCAGCCACAGCAAACAGCACAGTTTTATCAGCTGTCTGCCCATCAGGTATTAACTGAAGGGGCAGGGGAGCCAATACCCGACCTGGTAGAGGGTCTGCTAGCACAAAAGGGGCTAATCAACGTCAGGACAAATTTGAAGAGGTGCCATGGGTTTACACGAGATCAACACTTTGCATCACAGCTGCGGCATCCCTGACCTGTAGTAGGAGCCCAAAGAGTCAGATTTTGTTTTGTCAAAACACAGACCAAGCAACAGACACTTGCAGCACAACACTGCCAAAAACATTTGGGAGCCTACCATTAACCCATCTCAGAAGCACAGTCGAGTTTGAAGGATATTCTTACACTAAAAATGGTAGAGAACAACATCACAGCAGCTTTCCTTCCCCAGRACATGTGAATATTGTGTCTATTTTTGCTGAAAGGATAAAGGAAAAGTTCTTCCTATAAGGTGCATGTGAAGAGATCTGTCAAGGGAAGCCCAGAGGGGTCAGTAAGCTGCTTCCACACCCATCATTTTGAGAGCATGAGTYGATAACAGTTCTCAGAAGGTTCAAGCGTCTGTACTTGAGCTAGCCCATACCTAAYCCGCTCCTCAAACTTTCAGACCAACAGGTCACTTCTGCCTTGCACAGTTCTCCCTTACAAACACACACAGTTATGCCTCACTGCCTTTTTAACAGATACCGAAGAGCTAACCAAACTTTAGATRTCAACGTCAAGGACTGAACTGCTGCCTTTTTAGGCCAGCTAGAGGTGATCAGAAGAGCACMAAGTGATTAGCTTTAGAGAAGACAGAGGCAGGGCAACATCTCCCCAGACAGAGGGAATCAGTCCTTCAGAGGCAGCCTTACTGACGGTGAGAGGAGCACACATCCGCTAAACGACAAATGGGAATGTAACAGGTTTAGGCTGCTCTGCCCTCTTTAAGCTCCTCACCGTTTCCGGCGCTCTGCTCAGCCCAGCTTTGCACTGCACCATCCTTTTATTCACCACTTACTGCTCTCCTTCACCAACCATCTTCACGCTTCCTTTCATACTGCTCTGCGTAYGGGGCAGCCTTCTCACCTCAACATATCAACAACCTTCAACCCACCACTCCCTTCTCGCTTCCCATCAGGTCTTCTGTAAAATTCTGATCATGGGCTAGCAAATTGTCTCTTCTGCCTTTCAGGGATGGCAGGGCAAGAGAAGCGTTCATATTATTACCATTTGCAATTCAAAACTCGCGTTTAACAAAATTTGCACTTAGGTATCTTAACCTGTAAGCTCCTTGCCGTGCTGCTTGTCTTTTAGCTGTATCTTGAAGAACCTAAGCAGCCTGAACACTACAAAATGATGTTCTTTGTGCCAACCCTTTGAAGCCTTTAAGGTTAGCTATCTTTGGGGATTCTGGTATCACTTTCCAAATAACACTAACAGAAAACATAAATCCATCAACAACACATTAAAGAAATACCAGAGGTTGGATCAAGAACACTGAGTCTTCTGTTATTACTTAAATTTGGGAGTGGGCACAACATCATAAAGTTGAGTATTTTTAGGTTAGTAATAAGTTATTCTTCATGTAGTTTCCACTCCTAGTACTTGCACACTCCAGAAGAAGAAATTGTATTCTTTTGGGCCAGCTATCAACCACTACAGCTGAATCTAGGCCTTTTTCACATCCTTCTACTCATTCTGGGGACAGAAATGGCAGAACTATCTACCTCTGCACCTTATACAAAATCCAGAATTTGACAGCAGTAGGAGTCCAAAGGAGTATACAGAGGAGGATGAGCCATGAATCCACAGGACAATATGCCATGGGTATGATTGCATCAAGAGTCACCAAAAGCCAAAGCAAGTTTCCTCCTGCCAGCAACCGCTATCACTTAACAGTCTTGGAATATATCCACCATTTAAAACAAAAATCACACCRACGGTGCCCATCACCCAGAGCCCCTGACAAAGGGCAACATTTGAATACTAGAGAATCCCAGTGCTGCTATTAAATGATCATTTTCATTTAGAGGAAGTTATACAAGTTAAGAATCCTGTCTTGGTGACTAGGAGGTAAGGTGGTACAGGGCATATACTTTGTTTTTCAAGCAATTGATTTGGGGGAAGAGATAATTTCATATAGAGCAAAAATAAACATATCTAGCTGGCCAAGAAAAGCAATTTCAAACCTACAAAGCATCCACTTGCAAGGGTCTAGTTCAAACCAAGTGTGACCAAAACAAACAGGCATTACAATAGTCACTTTTGAATTGCAGTCTTGAAGCTTTTATCAGATTGCATATCCCTGTTTTTTGTATCCTGTATTATTTCAATATTACTTTTAAGGAAATACTTGAGATAATTTGAAACAAGACTTCAGATAATTTTCAAAAGCCCTTTGTAGATAAGATTTCTTTTAATTCCACGGTAAAAGATGGTAACAACCCTGATCAACCTAGATGTGCCGTAGCTTTAAGTCACAAGTCACATAATAGGATCTGGGACCTCCTGAAATAATTCTTTGTTTTCCTCCTCCCTCATCTGCTCTCCAATCAATACAGTTTTGACCAGATTCTCATTCCTATAACTTTTTTTCAAACACACAAATGATTTCCAAATTCTTTACTACATGTGGGATTCAAAAACTCTGTCTTCATTGGGCCCTGAAGAGTTTCAAGAACTGACTACATGTATCACAGTGACTGTCTGTCACATGTCAGAGCAAACTACTGCTTGCCATTTGCTTATATATTTCGCAGCTGTCACACAAGCATTATATGATGGTGACTACACATTTCTCAGCGTTGCTTTCTAAATGCTAACAGTATGCTATCTGATAGCATGTGGGGTTTAAGAAGTACAAAATCAACTTTTCAGGTTTTTAAGCTTACAAGAATGTCACTACTTACTCCAGAGAAATAAGTATTTTAAGGACTTAACTAGTAAATCTAGGACTAAAATAGACTATTACRTGCTAAATATATCAATGATACACTGTAAAGCACATTACTGATAACTGTTGAAATGTGAAAAGAACTTCAAGACACATACACATGAGCTTCCATGTTACTAGGAACAACATGATAATGAAGGAGGAAGATGAGTAAGGACAATTTTTCTCCTAAGTTTCCCTACTGAGATTACTTGTACACTCCCCCCTCCTTCATCCCCTGAATTCTGACCTGAAATAGAAGTAAAATACATCTGTTTACCTTCTCTGTTTGGTTTTTCAGTTTGTAAGATAAAGCTTGAGTTGTAAAGACTCCATATTTATCCAGCCCTATCTTTTTTTAACAGCAACATAATTAGAAGACATCAGTATATGTTCAGTACAGATTTTTGGTTTGTTCATATACAAGTTTTTCCATGTAACAAGCATGGAAAGGAGCTAGCATTTATTCCACTTGTTTTCCTGAATGAAGACATTTAATCACATAGATGATACTAGAGGGAAACAATTTCCTAGCCCTATCAAATATGCTTTGAGATGAACTTAAACCATTCCAGAYGAGTGAGAGATTCACAGGAAGACTGCTGAGCGAGCTACACAATAACAACTTGCCAAATAACAGTGACATGATTAATTCTGGAAGCAGAGCAGATGCCAGTTAAATAAATAAATAAACAAACAAACAAACAAATAAATAAATGGAGGGTGCACACATTTCCTTTCAAAGGAGGGAAAGATCTTTGGGAGAAAGGGTAACCTTCACAGGTGGGAAGTGTGTAATACATGTAGAACTCCTATGTGGAAAAAAAAAAGTTTAACTTATTAGACAAACTTTTCAGTAACTGCTAAGTAATAAAGTTTTGGCATTTCAGATTTTAACATACCCAGTAATATTTGATGCCAAATTTAATCTTTTTTAAAAAACAGTAAGGAGTCTCTGATCTCRGACAGAGGAATCTGGCTCCTACCCAAGTTCGTAAGTAATGACTGCCCTAACTTGAAAGGTGACCAGACTAAATCTGACATAGAGGTACATCCCTTCCTTAACACTGGGAAGAAAAAAATTTAACGTGAAACTTGCCAAGAGACAGATAACACAAGTTTGTTCAAAAACAATCAAGCTTGTTAAGTAGGAAGCTTGTTAATTCAGTATGTAACAGCAGCTCTCATATGAACATGTCACATGAAAAACAATATCCGTACTAGCATGTTTCCCAGKCTCAAATCAGGCAAGAAAATCATGAGTTAGATTTTCCTGTGCCTGAGCATATACCACTAAGGCCACCATAACCAGCACTCTAGACACGTAAATCCACCTAGACAATAAATGAGAACAGCACTGGAATAGGGATTTACAGGTGCCAGGGACGAAACCCCAAGCTCGCRAACCGAAGCAAGGGCTGCTTCTTCACATCCTGAGGAGCGCCGTACGTGGGAAGCAGAAATATTTCGTTCAGGATGTGTCCGGAGGACCCTGAAAATCAATTCACTACATCAATCACACTTAATTACTTCTATTGGTTTAAGCTTAAGTATATTATTGGGAAGGAATGGGGGAGGGGTAACTTCAATAGGTTATGGGACTCAGAGGCCAACAAAGGCTTTGCTGGTAGCTTTTAAGCATATTTTCCAGCAGCACAGGAGAAAGGATTAAATGCACGTGGAAGATCCCCTTCAAGCGTCGCTGGCCAGCGAAGTGTTAAATTCCACCTGAATTTAAACATTACAGGTACTTATCTGAAAAACAGGCTGAGATGTCAGGATACACTTCAAGGTAGTTAGCTTAAGATGCTACAAAATAAGAAAACTAGCAAAATCCAAGCTACTTGCATAGAAGTAAAAAAAAAAAAAAAAAAAAGACACACAAAGTTCATATTTAAGACAACTATTCTAACTGATGCCAAATAGATTGAGAGAAATCCTGCTGTCTTCAATCCACAGCAAAATCGGCAGGAACGAAGGGTGCTCCGAACTCCACAAAACGAGCCCTTCGTTACCAGCACAGCTGGGGACTTGCACAGTTCCTGCTGCTCCTGGTCTCTTGTTCCAAGCTTACAAACACTAATCCAAAATCAGAACCTAGAGCAGTAAGCATACTGCTCAYTTTTAAACACCTCACTGAAACACCCAGCGTGTCACTCTGCAGACACAGAGCGTATTTTTGTTCCACTTTCTACTATTTTACCAAACCAAATGTCTGAAATTTAATAAGTGCTTCTATTATAGTCATGCTTTTTAAAAGGAAAATAGTAGATAAAATGCTAGCTCCGCAATAAGACTTCAGAAAAACTATGCACGTAACAGAAGTAGAGATGTGGGGACTAGGCTCAAGTGTAAGCTTTCTTAAGCTTTAAAGTGTTGRGTTTTTGGCTTCTAAGAAATATTCCCAACAATTTGCCATTCAATATTCACGCTGTCTACGTATGATTTAGTGTGGCTCTATCTTACAGATAAAAAAAAATATATATATAGTCAAACCTGAAAGGTCATATGAATTCATATGAAGTCCACCTGCTTAGGAAGAATAGGAGGGTTTCAAACTTAGGACAAGATTATATAGATTTATTTCAGGCTTCAAGCCAGTAATAAGGATGGAATTTTACTCTAGTTAATTGGTTTAGATACAGTAGCAAGGATTAGAGACAGATGCATCCTTAAGCTTCGGATAAGRGTGAGGCTTGTATCAGTGCTATTAGTACAGTCTGAGCTTCCCACAATGGTCAATCATAGATGTAAGCAAAAACATCRTAACAACTGCACAAACATTCTGCCCAATAACGCAGCGTTATGCACTTTGTTAGTTCACTATACTAGTGTTAAATTACGCTTCGATTACCATTACTAACCAAGTTTATATGAGACACCCAAAGGATTTATCAGTATTCTGCAACAGTCCATGTCTTTGTACAGGCAAAAAGACATATTTACTAGTTGCTTCATTGGTAAGGTTATAAATCGGACCTCAACTCAAACGTTAACACTGCCAGTCTAAGCACGTTCTGATATGGAAGTATCACGCAAAAGTGCCCACCCTTCCCAAGTACAAGGCCTCCTGCACGCAGAACTACTTWGTAAGAGAAGAACGAACCCATCACAATACTGAGTCACTGAGGAGGGAGAAGAGCCTGACTCAAAAGAACATCTCAAAGATAATGCTGCATTACCTTACTATTTGTTACAGCACAGAAATAGATTTTTTGAGATGTTGGACTTACTCTGCATCTTGCAAAATCAAGCCCTAAAAACTGATGCACCTGAAATATTATGTACMAAATTACTTTCGTCAAAAATTATCTCAGTTTTAAAATTGTCTTCTAGTACAGAAGGCCTCTTCTTGGTCWTCTGTTACCAACAATCAACCAGAAATGCAATACAGAAATAATATTTCTTACTGAGACTGAYACTCAAGCAGACTGCTAAGCTGATATAATACAGACTATTGCTGAGTCTACTAATACCTACAAAGCAATGCTCTCTCTGAATAATAAAATGCCCAAACAAYAGAGTATACAGTTGGGTCTAAAAGCGAGTTTTTACACCCACCTGTCCTACCTCTGCTCCCAATCCTACTTTTCTGCAGTTGATGGGAAGCTTTCATTAAAATTAAATGTAGTATAACTCCATATTTCATAAAGCAGAGTACACAGCATAGAACACATGGAAAAAATACAACCAAATCCACAATATAAATACCTTATCAATAGCTTTTCCAACTCGGGAAACACTGCTGTGAATGTCTTTATGATCGGAGGCCAATTTTTGAACTGTATCTTTTATTCTTTTACAACACTGCGTCATAACAAGGGAAATTGTCCCTGACAAGTCTCCATCTTGATCTAGACAAAAAAAGAGAGGGAAATTACTAACTTGGTTATAAACAAATGATAACATTAAATCTTGCGATTTGCAACAACATATAAAGACAAAAAATGGTATTAAAAGAAAAGAAATGCAGAGCAATAACAGTTTAAATGAAGTCAAATGTACAGGACATGGCTAATCCTATTAAGAAACCAGTGTAGTAGAAAAAAACATTGAGCAAATATAACAGTTTTAAAAAACTGATGCAAAAATCTCATGCATCTTTTCCTTGAATTTAGCAGATTAATAAATAGACCTCAAAGAAATACCGCAATGCACAATTCTTACAAAATATAACGGGGAGCAGTCTCTAAACCAACTACAGAGTCAGCTTGCTTGTAGACAGTTCCATAAAGATGCTTTACGGCATCGTATTTCAATGCAACAAAACTAAAGCAAGATTAAGAGCTAAAGAGGGCCAGATTCCTTTCTGCCCTACAAACTGCCCATTTATATCATACCCCATCTGCACGGAAGAACCACTGATGCTACCCAGTAATTTGACACACACAAAACTTTTGCTTCCCCACCTGTGGGAATACCTCTAAGCAGTTCAGCCAGTGAGCTTCAAGTTCTCCCTTACAGCTCAGAAACAGCCCATAAAGGACATGATTGTAGCCCGCAGAGAATTTATCTGAATATCCTCTTTCTTGTTATCTTGTAAAACTTACTCTCTAGAAGTTACGATGTTTTTAAATTATTGTCCAGTTATCACTGCTATATGATCTGCTCTGTGGACAAAATAATAAATATGAAAAGGTTTACAAGCCCCCCCGACCACAACATCTCCTTGCCTGACAATTTGCACCCTTCATGCTGAGGCTCAAACGCTCTTCAGTGGCTTTAGTCAGAGAAAAACATATTTTTCTGTGCATTATTTCAGTCYTTCCTCTTAGCTTTTGATTTTAAAATACAGATAGGATCTATTTTCCAGTCTTACCTCTTAAGGCCTCGTCTTCCTCAAAGTTCATTCTACATGAACAATTTTTCCTATAGGGATACAGACTTAGCAGTCTTCAACTGTGCTGAAGGATAATATAAGTAGGAGACCTGGCCAGAAATGCTTTCCTAACATACCAGATGTAAACCCTTCATATAAAAAATAAAGACCTGAAACTCCTCTTTAAAAGAAATAAAGCAGCCATTTTCCACGATGTCTATTCCCTTCTTATTCTGTATTTTAACATACTGTTAGTTTGAGCAGAGTGTTAAGAGTACAGTTCCACTTCTGGTATTTCACGTAATGCAAAATRCACATTGAGCTGCTGCCGCAGGACTGGCAAGCTGAGAACAACTAAAACAAACCACAACTATTACAACGTCCCCTTAACAATACGCTTGGAGAGCGCAAAGGAAATGCAGCCCCACAAAGGAAAAAAAAGGCTGTAATCAAAGGGGGAGGTAATAATCTACAAGCCGCTTGATTTAAATACCTTCTCTCACGCATCCTAACTTCCAGCTCTGCTGTCAGCATTAACAGCAAAAACTAGCCTATGAAGTTAGTACACTAAAACAAGCTCAGCTCTAGAAAAATAATTAGTTCTTGTTCTGTCTCCACAAGCTCTAGCCAAGGAAATTTTAACAGTATTTTCACAACAGCTATAGATTTCAAGGAGAAAACCCCCAAAGTACTAACTCTTTTCTCCCTCCAGTTACAAAAACCYAATAATCATCTCCCAGGTAAACAGCTAACAGTGCTCTATGTTTTTCCTAAAGAATGAATGAGGAGTAATAGAATGGGAAAAGCCTCATCAGTGAATTGTTTCTAATTTSACTCTATACAACCTAAATTAAAAATAAAATTTCTGTAAACTATATATAAGGGGGCTTCCTAAATTATTTCAAGAATAACCACTACCTCTTTCTTRCTATTTAATTATGATACACATTTAAAAATCATATAAATGATTTTAAACAACTCTCTGGTCAGAAATTATGAGTTCTGCCAAGACAAAAATAACCAAAGATTACACAACAAACAAAATGAAAATACTCACTCCACTAATCTGTATTGCCCAATAAACAGGAATGTCGAAATAGATTCTMTTAATAGTCGTTTTCTGCTTGAAAAGTCATTAAGCTAAAACCCAGAGTACGTCCAGTCAGACCTAAGCAACTTAAATACATCGGTATTTTTACCAAGCGAGTGGATTATTCTCCCCTAACACTTACTGTAGCAGAAACCAACAACARCAAAACAATGAAAACGTCTACAAAAGCTATCAGATTCCCGAGAGAACAGACTTCCCCTTCACGCACGTCTCCCTCAGCTTTAAACTCAGAAGTTACTTATAATAAATCAGCAGAAGAAAGCCTGCAGCTAGTCTTTTCGGTAATTCAGCGTTCACAGAATACTACAAAACAACAGCTTCTCACTGCGTTCTGCATTACAGTCACAATTTATAAGAAAATACATTAGCAGCCAGACACTAGGCACAGAGTGGAGTTCACAGCCAAGCTTAGTCAGTCAGACACATGTTTATACCGTCYAAGAAGACTAAGCAATATTGCCCTGGCGACTCAGGGAGATGAAATATATTAGGGGAGGAGAGAACAACAGCAAAGTGTCTCTTCCTAATCAGTGGCTTTAACATAGGAGTGGGTTGAGCTTAGGCTTTATTATAAAAACAACTCGAGACATTTTAAGGGACTGTATGAGTGGAGGGAAAAAAAGGGGGTAGAGGCTGAAGCAGCTTCTAACAGTTTCCTTTTCTCCACCCACTTCCTTTTCATATTCATTGAATATTTAAGGCCTTTACATACATCTCTGCTCTCAAATCTTGTCCTACAGAATGATTTTCTTCTTCATCACTAAGATTTTTTTTTTAATTATACACATTAGCTTACTTTAGCAGTTCAGACCTCTGAATTATGAGGCATGTTAGGAGGTCCGGCTACTTCCACTTCTATCAATTTCCTACAATATTCAGGAGATAGCGGGTTATAGCTGCAAATAGCCGGTCTCATCGGGTTATAGCTGCAAATAGCCGGTCTCATTAAAAAAAAAAAAAAAAAAAAAAAA
>NW_028186546.1:4610821-4615733 GCF_003343005.1 Rhea americana
GGCGGGGGGCGAGCGGGTCCCCTGCGCCGCGGGACGCGGCTGGGCGCTTGGGGGTAACTTCGTCCCGGTGCTGAGGCGCAGATCGCCGGGCGCTGCGCCGGGACGCGGCAGCGAGAAGCCTGCAGCAGGGCCAGAGCGCCGCTGAAATCCCGGCGGGCCGGACACAGACAGCTTAGCCGGGCATTAGGTCATCGGCGCGGTCTGTAAACTTCCTCCCGAGCGCTKCGTTCATCTCACGGATTTGAAGTCTTGCACCCGACTGAGCGTCCTGTAAAGCGGGCTTGAAGGAGGTGGCCCTGCTCGCTTGGCTCTCGCTGGGTTGCTGCTTCAGCGTTTGGAGAGCGTAGCACAAACCAGAGGCGAGCCCGTGGTTTCTGTATCCCGGCACATCAAACCTGTTAAACTCGGGCAAAGTTGGTTGCAGAAGCAGCACTTGGTCTGAGCCCGGAATGATGATGCCTGGTCTGTGCCTGTGTAAAATACCGCTGAAGTAGAACAAGAAAATACAGAAATCTGTATCGTCTTACAGGAACACGACTTGCATAGATGCCTGCCAGTGGCGGCCATTCTTTTGGATTCAGACCAAAACTGCTGCTTTTGTTTGTAATCTTACTCTCTATGTGAACAATCATACATGAGGTTTAAAGCAATGCAAATATCTTCTTGGTTTTTGTCATTCTTAGCATGCTGGTTTAATTTGTTGTGTTCTTCACTGTGTTTTCCTTTGTCATCTCAACACATGGAAGTAAGTTCTCTTTTCTCCTCAGTCATTAAACAAAACCTGTGCGTTCTTCAGGGAGCAGTAAGTGGATTCTCACTGTTACAAAAAAGAAAATATCGACTGCCTCGAATAAAAAGACCCTTTGTTTCAAGATTTAATTTATTCTGCTCCTGTATTTTGGCATAGCCTTGATTCATGTACAGTTTTTGTGACATTGACTGCTGCATATTTGAAGGCAAGAGAACTTGCCACAGGGGAGGAGAGAGCGACTCTCGGCTACAACTAATAAAATGTGTGCCTGGATAAAGCTTTGAGCAACCTGGTCTGATGTCATAGCTGGCCCTGCTGTGAGCGGGAGGCTGGGCTACGTAACCTCCTGGCTTCCCTTCCAGCCTGAATTATTCTATGATTCATAACTAGATCATGTAGGGAATGCCTCATTTAAATAGCACTTAAAGTGCTTTAGCTGAGCTGTCAAGTCTTGGCCATCATATTGCAAATTAACAACTGCGTATTAAATTGGTTTCTTTTTGGCCACTTGGAGATAGTGGGAAACACCTTCTGTCTTACAGTTCCTCTGCGTACAATAAAACAGTGTTGTTTGGTTGCTCTGATTTTGCTTTSAGACTCTTGCATGCACTTACTGGCTTTTTTAATAGTATCAGTTAATGAGAAGTAGGCAGGGTGTCCTATAATGTATATGATTTGTTGCAATGAACCTAAAAAGTTGTGTAAAAAAGTACCTTAAGAGATAATATGTTACTGAGCTCCTAAAATTAGACTTAGAGAGTAGGATGACCATTAGGAAAAATGGGTTTCAGAAAGTTTAGATGTTAGTTTGCTGAACTGTGTCATGTTGTGTCGCAGTATCAAAACTGTGCAAGAAAAGGGTATGATAATATTTTAACTTGGTAAGGGATTGACTTAGGATTTTCAAATTTCAATGTTACAGACCTCAAAATGACAGCCCTTCTCTCAGAAAGTGTTTTATTGTCTATATATCCAGGCTGTGCAGTCAGCAACTGCTCATTAGAAAGGATGGGGGAGGAGAAGAAATCCTTGCCATTT
The DNA here is from genome assembly GCF_003343005.1 of Rhea americana. NCBI lineage: Eukaryota > Metazoa > Chordata > Aves > Rheiformes > Rheidae > Rhea > Rhea americana. The sequence goes on from NW_028186546.1 coordinate 4,612,611, forward strand.
ATCAATGGGCAGCTGAGACTTCAGATTTGGCCATCTGACAAGAAAAGATGATTGTCCCAGTTCTCAGGAGTTGGTCTCATTCTCTATTAAATCATAGCAAAATATTTGTGCAGCCAAGATTGTTTAAAAGCAAATCCCTGCTTCGGGTTTGTGTTTAAAGGTAGATTTTATATATTTTATTCTGTGAGCTGTCTGACTGATGACTGTTTAATATCATTAAATAGGTTGTGTTAACACAAGGGTCTTTGAAAATGTCAGCATCTGTCTTGTTTGTCTTCAGCCCAAATGAGTTTTTAATTCACTGTTAAGATCTTTAAATTTTCCAGATAATTAAAATCCCTGAAAACCTGTTTGCAGGTGACAAGTCAAAGGCATTCTGAGTTACAGCTAGAAACCAACAAGAAGTGCCAGCTGCATCTGGAAAATCACAGCAAGTTCAGGTGGGGTCAGTTTATTAAGTCAGGATTCGTCGGTGGGGAGGAAAGACGGGACAAGCAAGTCTGGGAGAGAATTGTTTTAGGAAGTCTGTCTTACTATACTCAAATAGGCATCTGAGGAAGAAAAACCAAGACTGCTTCTCTGGTTTGTTTGAGCAGAGCCCTTGGTGCTGTGGGAAAGTCTCCTCRGCAGCAGGGTTTCGGCGCAGAGGCCCCAGGCCTGCTGCTCGAGTTTCTTAGCAATAAACCTAGGCTTTAGGTTAACTCACTTGCAGTTCTGGGTTATACCAGTCCCCAGTATGCTTTTCATTTGCTGCTGTGCCACTATTCATCCTCTCTTTCCATTGCCTGTTTGCTTCTGTGTTCGTAGCTGCTTTGCTTTTGGTTGTTCGGGTGGTTTTGAATAGTGGTTTGAAACATAATTTTTTACTTTCTTGAAGTTACTCCAGGATTTTGAGTTTTGGCAGATGATTAGCTTAGGATCTGCAGGGGASCCATCATCAGTTACCACTGGGGAATGTTAGGGATTGATTTAACTCAGCCCATAAACATTAGGAAATGACATATTGGTGACAGCCTCCCCAGCAGTTGGTGTTGCGAATAATTTTGCTGTGAGTGTAGACTGTTAATTGCTGTTAGGTGCTTTCCAGTTGCAGGAAGCTGGGGCATTGCTAAGCACAGCACTGAAGCAAAGAGGAGGAGGAGGGGATACAACAAGTGATGTGAGTGATCAGCTGCAGAGGAGTCTACAGCTTTTCATATTAGAAACAAAACACGTTTCTCTAACCAAACRCACAGGGTTCCTCTGCAAACATTTAACTTCCGTATCTTCCTCCCACCCATCACCCCACATACGCTTGAACTGCTCACTTGAAACAAAAGGTAGAGATATCAGGCAGCTTGTTGTATGTGTGAACAAAATAAATGGGTCTTCACGAAGCTTTTAAAAGAAGAGAAATGCAGTTTTCTGGCATGTTTTCAATGCTTGGAGCAAGCCTGCCTTTAGTCCCACTGACAGGTGCTGTAAAGTGTGCTTTTTATTGGAAGTACTTGGGCTCTGCCAACAGTAAGAACAAGACCATTCTCAGTTTTGTTTTTGCCAGGGGGAAAGGATTAATCCTGACGATGCCTTGCCATGGCCACTTTCACRTTAGGGAGATGGGCCCTTACTCTGTCAAAGAGGGAGTTTACGCAGCTTTAATGTACTACGGAGGAGGAGGCAGCACTTCATCCCTATCCTCCAGAAGCTCTTCCCGTTGACCGTTCCTCTGGCACGGTGTTTCAGCCCGGACTTCCCACAAGCGGTCCTCTTCAAATCGGAGTGACCCGATTAAAACAGTTTGTGTTTAATTAAGCAGCATCAGCAGAACTGGCTTTTGCAGTCCACCCTCTCCACCTTCGATTTTTACAGCACCACATAAAAAAAGTATGGAGAAGAAGGGTTTATACGAGTGCCGACACGAGGCACAGAATTTACAAGCCTGTAAGGGCTTGGTTTGTGAGCAGCTGCTTCTACAAGCTCTTTACTCTTCCAGTCTCAAAAAAACCCCACCAAACTGCACCGTGTCTGTTGCAGAAGAAAATAGTGTCCCGAATTTTCGTCTTGAAAACGGCTGGGCAATGGCAGCGCGCTAACTTGCAGTGCCAGGCAGGCTGAGCCCGCACCGCACTGTGCCCAAACCTTAGGCAGGGTAAGGCAGGGAAAGACAGAGGGAAACGGGACGGGTTTTCTTCCTTTTCTAGAACTGTTGACATGTTTTGCCTTTTTTTTTCTCTCTTTTTTAAAATTGTATCACCTTGCTGAGAACCCTGTAAACGTGTTTAGCAGTTCTGAGGAGTCTGGATATTTCAATGCTTTCTCCAAGTCAATTTTAATGTTACCATTTAAAAATGTGATTTTATACCCTAGTGTGGAATTATTTAAGCATGTACACTCAGCGGGGTTGTCAGTGTTTTCAAAATTAAGCTGTGCTGTTTTGGCACTCATGAATTGACAAATTTCATGCAAATTACGGTGTCTTAAAATAACCCAACATACAAAAGAAACGTCGAATTTCCTTCAGAGGAGAGCCTTCAGCTCAGCRTTTGATTTTCGTACGTGTTTTGAAGCAGACTAAACGGAGTCTTTAGAGCCCTCTTGGACGGCCCAGGATTATCTGCAGAGCGCTTTAACAAGGATCCCCGTTGCATTTAGAAATGCTTCAGATTTGAAGAACAAAAGCAATTTAAACGTTGTTCAGGGCGAGTCGAGTGGTCGCCTCGTACTCCGGCGGTTTAACGCGACGAGCTGCTTTCCCAGTTTGTGACTCCCGGGCGCAAACCTGCACAATTCGCCTCTCGCTCGGCGCGGGTGGGTTTTACTTGGCGGCAGCGGCCGGGAGAGGGGATAAGACCCCACGGGACCGGCTCGCCGTCGCCCTCCGAGCCCCCCGGCACCGCTAAGTCCAACGTCTCCRCTGTGCTCCGCTCCGACGGCGCAAATGTCTTGCTCCTAGAGGGGAAATAAATAAATAAAAAAAATAAAATAAAAGGCCAGCCTGGGTTTTCCGCTTTCCCCCCGCTTCCTGGAGAGATGATACATTTAATAGTTACGTTGTTAGGATTGCATAAGCGTGAGCGATATGTAATTAATATTAATTATTTAGTGTGTGTGTGTAGGGGGGAGGCGCTGGGGGCCGCCGCGGTG
>NW_028186546.1:4616118-4678157 GCF_003343005.1 Rhea americana
GCCGGCGCCCGCCGCGGCGAAGATGTGGCTGAAGCTGCTGCTGCTGCTGCTCTATTTCCTGGCGCTCTTCGCGCTGGCGCGGGTGCTGGAGGCGGCGGCGTGGTACGAGACGGGCTTCTTCGCCACGCAGCTCGTGGACCCGGTGGCGCTGAGCTTCAGGAAGCTGCGCAGCATCCTGGAGTGCCGCGGGCTGGGCTACGCGGGGCTGCCCGAGAGGAAGGATGTGCGGGCGCTCGTGCAGGAGTCAGGTAGCGCCGCGGCCCAGCCGGGCCCCCGCCGGCAGCGCGGGGCCGCTGCGGGCCGTGCCGGGCCGGGCCGGGCCGTGCCGTGCCGGGGGAGGCGCCGGCGCTGCGCCCGCCGAGGCCCTTTCGGCGTGGAAACTCCCCGGGGCGGGCGGGGGGGGGGAGGCCGAGGCCGCCGCAGCGCCGCGCTTTGGGCCAACTTTCTTCCTATGATTTTATTAATATTTTTATTATTATTATTATCGTGTCCCCCCCCTCTCCGTGCCGATCCGCCTGTTTTCTCGCGGGTGTCGCCCTAAAGGCGGGCGCGGAGGGGCCGCGGGAGTAGATCCTACGTGCCGAGGAGGGACGGGGGAGGGAAAGGATTTTTTTATTAAAAAAAAAAAAAAAAAAAAAAGGCACGGGGCAGGGCGGTGGTTGGGAAGGCGGCCGAGGGCAGGGGAGCGGCGGCGGGGCCGCGCAGCTCCGACCGCGCAGCGCCGCGCCGGCGGGCAGAGCCCTGCAGCCGCCGGGGCGCCCGGCGGAGGGGCTCCGCGGTAGCTGCCGTCGGCGCCGGGCGTTGAAACCCCAATTTGCTTTTATCGTTCGGGGTCTGTTTCCGTTGGTTGGTCGCAGCTTCAGAGGCGAGCGGGCAGTTCCACTTCCGTTGTCCGTCGCTCTCGCTTTGGCTGTCGTGCGCTCCTGGTGCCGTTATGTTTGGGTTGCAAACGCTGCACGGAAGCGTTTGACTCCAAACAAACTGTATTCACTGACTCCCTAAAACGTCATGGAAACGCCTCTAACATCGATAGGCCTTGCTGGGTTTCTCTTTTTTATTTTTCTTTTATTTTTCTTTTTTCCCCCTAAGTTATATTAATGCATTTGGAAACCCTCCGAAGGGTTTCAGCTGTAATTATTATTATTATTATTACTGCTTTTCATTTCGTAAGAAACAGCCTCTTTAGACAATACTTCATTTTTTTTAAACTTAATTTGCATTTTGACAAGTAACTTATTATTAACAGTTTTTGTAATGACTGTAAGCAACACATGAGAGGGAAATGAGATTACAAAGGAAATACTCTGAAATGATTTTTACTGTAAATTACTTGCATCACCAGGACTGGAGATTTTGGAAGCCTTTTCTTAGCAGACAAAACCCGACTGCTAACCTGTTCTATGTTACGTTTTTGCTTGCTGTGGGATAATCAACACATTTTTGGGTACAACATTCCAGAATTCTGGAAATCTGTTTGGATCGTCAGTGTTAACAGTTCCTGTGTGCTGTAAAGTTACCACCCCATAAAATAAAAGTGGAAATACCTAAATTAAATTGCTGTCCACTGTTTTCAGATAGTGAGGCTTACATGTTCATTAACTTTTTTTGCATGTTTGGTTGCATGTATGCGGTACATCTGTCTAATCAGACAATAATTTGTCTAATCTAATATCGTTAATGCTGCTTGTGGTCTGAAGTCAAATTGTTTGTAGTCATGTCACTACATATAGAACTAAAATAAATTCTAATAAAGTTTAGCTGCCTTCGTACTGACAAAGCCATAAGAGCAATCACATAAAACATATTTAATGAAATTGCGGCTCTCGGAAAAACAGTTGGCATTAGTATCGAATTTATTAATACTCTTTCTCAAGTGCTATTTAAATTGTATTTTTCTTGTTGTCTGTTTCAGGAGACCTCATGGAAGGAGAGCTTTATTCTGCTCTTAAGGAGGAAGAGGCCTCTGAATCAGTTTCAAGTACAAACTTCAGCGGTGAAATGCACTTCTATGAGCTTGTAGAAGACACAAAAGATGGGATCTGGCTGGTACAGGTATAGAAATTGTATAATTTATTTGTATATGTTTATCATATCCAAAGCATGCTTCAAAGGAGGAATTTATGAAGGCAGTTATGTAGCAGAAGAGTGTGAGATCTAATGAAAAAGCAAGCAAGGCTGGAGATGGCAATTCCTAAACAGATGAAGAGAGTAACACCTGCTATTCCGTGGCTTGCTCTTTGAAAAACAGGTATTTTACAAGCAGGAAACAGCCATAGGAGCACATGCCTGCGTAGTATTTGGCCCTGGTATTGTAAGAGCTTGCGTCTTATGTGTTAAGTAGGTGCATCAAGTGTAGGTGCTCTCAGCAGGCGTGGGAGAGGTGCCTCTGGTCCTGCTCTGTTGCTCCATGCATTCCACGCTCAGACCCRGTCGGTTTAAGCTTCTGTTTATCTGAGGGGCTAAAAGCACTTTTGCAGCCTCTGTTCGCTCTTCACAGAGGCAAGACCTCAGTGTACTACTTCGAGGGCTACCGGGCTGATTCTGCAGCGTATTCCAGTAAYTCCAAGCCTTGTGGGCACATTGATTTATAGCATGCTGCTCCAAAGATGCATGAGAATAGGGGTGCATTTAGGAAAAAGGGGGAAAAAAAGAAAAGACTTTTGCAAAAGGGATTCTGAAATAATTTGTYTTCGCTCTTGAGAAAGTAAAATAAGTAATCTAGACAGAAGAGTAAAAAATGCTTTTCTGCATCAGCTTCTGCATTGATAAGAGGTGCTTTTGTTTTGKTTTGKTTTGGTTTTTTTTAGGCATAAGTTCCCTTCTATCAGCTACATTAGGCAATTAGAATTTTCCACCAKGCAATTCATTGTTTGGTTGACAGCACTCCCTTCCTGGAAGAAATGTTTGTCTGCTCTCTTCATGTTTTCTRTTTAAGGACATTATTATCAAGATCTAATGACTTTCTGGTATTAGACCTGCACTATCACYACATCAGCTCTGACCCTAAAATAGACAATAAGAGGACAGATTACCTTCATAGTCCAAATAGTATTTATATTTTGAGAGAGATTTGTTCAGTGCTCATTGAATCTAAATTTCAGGTTTAAGTCATGCAGAAGGGGACTCTTCAGTCCAAAAGAGATCACTGAAAAGAAGTTTACTCAACATCTCCTAAGCAGCTGATAAATACCTGCATGAATATACTATGAAAAATCTTCTCTCTTYCTCATGCAATTCAAAAGAATAAAATGCAGTAGTTGCATGTTGTTGGCACCTTGCAGAATTTTAATCATAATGTATTTTCAGCTAGTTTTGTAACACCAGATCGAATAGGCTGCATTTTGATATCTCTTAATGAGCTGAATGTTGTCATCATTTTGGAAATATATGAACAGCTATTCAGTTGGTCACAATAGCTGTGGAAAGAAAATGTGAGAGGCATTTACTGAATAATTTACTTGCTGAATGCTATTTGTCTGGTTTTCCACAATAATAATAATAATAAAACACTAGACACATCATATTTCATTTCTTTTCTTCTTGCTTTCACTCCCGTTTTCATCACTAYGAGTTTTCATTTGTTCCTTTCCTCCTCTTTCCCTTCCCCAGTCTCCTCTCCTGCGCTGTGTTCTTCATGTTCTTGCACAGATTTTTTTTCTTGCTGTTCTGTTATTCCTCTTCCTTCCAAAGCTCCCTTCTACCATCACCTCCTTGTTCCAGTTCTTGCTTACTCTCCCTTGCCCAGCCTCCCTTATCCTTAGGCATACCTTGGAAGCTTCTCCAGCTAATCGACTTGATGCTTAAGCAGGAGATAACATCAGAGTGATGATGCCTTATGCATGGATGCAGTGACCGCAGTGAGGGAGCGAGCACTCCCTTGCCCTGCTGCTGCTGCTGGCTGGGAAGCAGAAAGGAGCTCCAGGTCTTTCAGGATCCTTGACCCTTGCATCTCTGTTCCACGCTGGCTGCTGGAAAGCACTAGAGGAAAAGGGGCAGTTCTGGCTCAGCTAATACAGTGGCTGTTGGTTGAGCTGGTTTCAAAGACTTTATGATCCAGTATCAGCAGACAGGGACTCTGAATATGACTTTATTTTCTAGTGATTCTTTCTAAGGCATGTAAACGAAATTTCTAGGTAGCACAGGCTGGTAATGTGATAGCAAACTCTGTCTGCAGAGAATCAAAAGAAAAAGAGGAAACAGCTGCTATTTCTTGGTATCATTTGACACCAATTCAGAAGTGAATTTATCATTTAGAGCCAGTAAAATGAATTTCTTGACAAAAATCAAACTCTGTGCATAAGGAAACAGTGTTTTGTGGCTGTGTGCCTTTATTTTCTGGAAACTTGCATGGAAAGCATCCAGATTCAGTGATAGCTTGTTTGTCAGTGTAGCTGTTCACAAATCCCCGATGTCCCTACAGGGAGTTTCCATATAGCTGCAGAACAGCAGCACATTCTCTCTCCTATTAGTTCATGATATCATCACCTTTCTTTTTACGCCTTGCTTGCTCGCTGCTGTCGTGGCACTTCTTTGGTGGGTGAGGAAGATGAGTGGTAGTTTCTGGAGCTGAGACTGGTGCTGCTTACCCTGTTGGTAGAAGAGTAACACATGCTATTCTTGCTTTTCCAGATGGGTCCTATCCAAACCAGTAACTTCATAATCATTACACTGGAACGCTGTTACAGTGTATAACTTCTTAAAAACATACAGCTCTACAGAGCTACAGATGAAAGGCTCTGCAGATAAAAAAACCCTCTTTAAATGAAGTTACAATCTAAATGTCTGGATGTTCGAAAAAGAAAAGAAACAATCACTGTTATAACATAGTGGAGGAGAGAAGCAAAGGGAACTTCCTTGCTGGATTTGAAGCATGAGGGAGAAGCATTTTCCTCATGTCTGGTAAAGGTGCTAAGGACATTATTATGGATATAAAATTTTGCAGTCTGTTCTGCATCTGAACTGCTTGATGGAGTGGTGTAATCAGTGGTGGATATGTGTGTGGTTTTGGTTTTTTCCTTCCTTTTTTTGCTTGCATGCAGGGTGGGTAATTTTCATATTGCATTCTTACTTTTGCCAAGTAACTGCTTGTTTTCGTTACAAAGAAAATTAAGTAGGAACAGTTAGTTCTTATATATTGTTTAGTATTTGTGTCTTTTTTCAGTAGCCCTTCAAGATAAGTTTACCATAGGATACCCAATTTTAACTTTCCTTCTCGAGAGTCTTCCTACCCACCCAACAGCAGAGAAATACCGTCAGCTAGAAAGTCACAGTTCGCATGTTGTCTGCTTATCTTTGTTAATCCACTATAGCAGCTCCTTCATCCTCAACCTCTGCGTATTGAGATGACTTCACGGACTTGTTCAGATTGGTACCTACAAATCCCCCCTCCTCTGAGAAACTGCACTTAGTTTTGAGGTAGTTAATTTCTGCATGTTACACTCTTCTGTCATCACCCATTTTGATCTAATTTCTCACAATCTCCTCAGAAAAGAAAAGCAAAAAACTTTCAGACATCTTAAATCCATATGAATGGATTCTGAAACAGTTGTGAATTCTTGGGAAAGAAATACATGGAAATTCAATTTTATCAGTGCAACGTAGAATAATAAATGGAGAATGAGACGTCTCAGTATTACTAAAAGTACAGAGAGTCATTTAGAAACTATTGATGTTGTCTTGAATAACATTAGTAAGCATTTTTCTGCAGTTCTAATAAATACCACACCAGTTCAGTTTTCACTGGACTAAATGAGAATTGTCCAAGTATTCCTGCTTCTGTTCCATCTACAGAAGGTGGGAGGATAGTTTGTAATATAAACGGTTAATTGTAATGGAGTTCTGTGAAAAGCACACAGAAAACTTAGTAAATTGACCATTGTTCTCCAGTCTTTATGGCTCTATGGATCCCTAAAAATCTTCCAGTAAGTACATAGGCTCTTTATAGTAATATTCGCCTTCCTTTGCTCATTTACCTTCTTCAGGCACTATGAAAGTAGTTCACGGACCTCCAGGGTCTGCAGCTCTCAGACTGGGAACTACTGAGCTAAGCTGACAATTCTCACACACGTACAACCTTACCAGTTCAGTAAATAAGTTAAAGTGAATTTTGCTCTTGGCAGAGTGTGCAGGTTTTTCAGACTCAAATGTTTGTACTCCTTCATGCAGCGCCCGGCTTGCTAAGCTGGGTGAGGTCTGACCGCTCCCGGGCGAATTGTCTGTACCTGTTTGCATGCAGCAGGAAATGGTTTCTCTGGCTTTGTAGGTTTTATTTTTCTTGATTTAAAATCTGTCACAATGCCCTAGTATCCACTCTTAATGAGCACTTGGAGTTGGTGTATATGTGGCCAAGCTGTAAAACCAAGTTTTGACTATTGCGGCATATTCAAAATTTTGTGTGTTCTTGGTATGAGCAGGTGTGCCTACACCTGGTACCCTGGCTAAATTCCAGCTTAAATAATGTCTGAGCTTCCACTGGCACTTGCATTTGGATATGGTTCTCTCTCTCTCTCTCTCTCTCTCTCTCTCTCTCTCTCTCTCTCTCTCTCTCTCTGTGTGTGTGTGTTTGTTTTTTTATTTTATTATTATTATTATTTTTTTAATGGCACATACTCATATACCCACAGTGGCTGAGAGGTGCAAGGTGTTGCCAACATGAATATTTTTCCATCAAAAAAATACGTATAAAAATACAGGTGCATCACTTAGCTCTGAACTTCTGTTATATTGTCATGATTTTAGAACTGTGCCTTTATGCTTTCTTTTTTTTCTTTTTTTTCAATGTTGTTCCCATCTTTGTTGCAACATAACAAATATTCACAATAGAATAACTGTTACCAAACTAGCAATGTGCAAGGGTTGTAAAATGTGCAAAGTAAATAATGCAACAGGAAGTTTTTTTCATTTAGTGTTACTGAGGTTACTTCAGGTTCCTGAGAACTAGTGGTATCTAGTTTTAAAGACTGATTTTAAAATGTCCTCTTTTAAAAGAGCTGTCTTTCAAAGATGTTTAGGTTCTATGTGAAGTTRTTCTTGCATATGTTGTGGTTTGTAAAGTACTTGCATTTCTGCAAGTCATTGGGATGGAAGCAACCTCTGTACTTGTGAAGAATGTTGTTATCGTTCAAGACAGCGTACCTTATCTTGTGCACAGTGAGTTGTAAGGATTATTCCCAATTGAAAAAAAATACTGGTTAATCCTGTTTTAATATCATCTGTATCAGATTATGTATAAGCTCTTTCCTCCATCGTGYTCTAATTCTTCTTGTACTTCAAGTGACTCGTGTTTCTTTTCTCTSTATCTCTTAACTATAGGAGAAAGCAGAGAAAATAACTTACGGAGCTAGAATTGGTTATAATAATGACAGCTGAAATACTATGAGATGCTATTTGTTCTTCAGTTGTCAACATCTGACCTTCACTCTCACAACTTCTGGTATTTGAACAGTTTCATCAGTTGTAAGGGAGCCTCAAAACTTACTGAGACCAGATGTTCAAATTAAAACCTGTTTTTTTTTTTTAAAAAAAAAAGTCTGTATGCTTGTCTAAAAGGGGATGAACAATATCAGAATTAAATCTGCAGAAGGAAGGAAAATGTTCAAAAGAGGCTGCTCTTGTACTGAAGTGCTGCTGGTTTAGTAGAACAGGGAATGATTTTGCCTGTAGCATTACTACAACAACCTCTGTAAGGACAGCAGTGTTTAGTTTCCTAGAGTGTCTTCAGCTTCTGTAACATCTTTTAACAGTGTTTGTGTAAAATTATATATATATWTTTCTATATATACAAATATATCTTACAAAACAATTTTTGAAATTCTTAATGATAACTGGGAAATTAGGGAAATTGGGATTAAGGAGCAACTGCATCAATGACAGTTATCTGTAGCCACTGTGTATCTATTGGAGAGGCTTTCATTTTGGTTAAGCAGGAGAGGAATGTCTCACTGACATTGTCCTGTTTTTCTAAGTGTTTATATCTTTCTTATCTCTGAGATATTTGTTCTTAAAGTCTGTTTGCTTTTTTAATGCTGTAACTATGACTATKTTAACCTAAGGAGCAAAATGATTCTATTAATAAGGTTCTTCATTGTCCKCATTTGGGACCTTTCCATCTATTTYGGAGTCAAAAGAGCTCTTCCAGTACAAAAATTACCTAGGCAAGTGCCTGTCAAAATCATCAGGAATTCAGTACTTTGTTACCTTATGTGYCCCTAGATTAGTTCTATTTTAATTTTGTTTTCTGTGGTATCTGAAAAGGTACCTGTTTTAGTTATTCAGCTATTTGGTGGAAAATGCAAACAAAAATAAACAAATATATCAGAATATCTAAAAATAAAGGAGATTCCAGAACTCTGYCTTTCCATTTCTACTTTTTACATCTTGGTGGCATAAACTACTGGCAGTATTTTACAGTCGTAGTAAAGAATCTCCTAACCTTTTTGTATACTTCACGGTCCTCCCAAATTCACAGGTGAAGGACTGAGAAACTGCAGCATCTAGGGCTTCAGAGGAAGTTTACGGACAGAAGCCCAGTGAGGGCCTGATCTTCTCTCTAGTCTCTTCTTTGGTGCTAATTATTGCATGAAAGCAACTTGTAATTTATATGGAGAGGAAAGATGATAAATCAGAGCCTGCARTTAGAACCTGTCCTCTGGCCTGGGTTCGGTGTAGATTAGGCATCAGATCTATAACGTGATGTGGGCTGCTTGAACAGCAGGGTTACTTTGATCCTAATGGATCCTTTCCACTCATTAAGGTGATTAATAGATTGCTTGGATATAATCTTCATTTACTATTTTCCACTCCAGCAGATGATATTTTGCAGATTGAGAACACAGCTAATAATAAGAAAAGCTTGAAGGCCTTTTGTGCCTCTAAATGTGGTGGTTGTTTTCCCACGTGTGCTAGACAGTCTCGTAACCAGGTACCTGCCAGCTTTGTCTTTATTTCTGTAATACAAACCGGAGCGTGTGACTGGAAGCGACCTTCTTGCTTTTAGAGTCCAGCTCTTGGCTGCACTGCAGAATTTACATTTATGGAACCTCTCATCCTGTCTCTTAAATCGTAACTTGCCTGCGTGTGAGACTCCTAGCGATGGTTCCTCTTCTCTGGGATACCTGCACCTGACTTCTGGCTTAAGTGTGTTCATGGCTAATTAGCACCTTTTGTGGACGAACTGACGTTGTCCTGGTGTTCCTGTAACTCCTGATGTCCACCCTACTCCCACAGCATGAGATCGATCAACCGATTTGTTTTGTCAGGCATAATACGTCCTAGGATTTACTTATTCCGCAGACAGTTAATACTGATAGCTTATAGTCCCCTTTGGATAAACTAATAGACTCAAGCTTTCCTCCCATCACTCTTGCTAACCGATGAACTCCCCGAGTGTCCTGTTCATTATTGAATTCAAWTTTATTTCTAACGTTCTGCATTACAAGATTTGTGTGATTCTTCCAGTGTGGCATTTGAATCCTCTTTCATGCATAGACGTGATTCCCARTCGACAGATGGCTTCGGTAGCCTTCAACTTTCTACAGCAAGGGCGTGAGTAAGAACGTATGCTGAGCTGATGTCTAGAGTAAGTCCCTTAGGGAAGTCTGTTACTATCTCTCTAGCATCCTGATGTTTTCCTGCCTTGGCCAGTTTCTTACTCACGTTAGGGTTCATATTATCAGCATTTATCTCCAGTTCTGCAGAAAATTTTCCCTGTAGCACTATATCCAGATGATCTACCAAAGTAAAGAAAGGATATGATGTTTCCTTTGCCTTGAAACTCTTTTCTTTGCTTTTCCATGAAAAAATGTTTGGTTTTTTTAAACTCAAATTAATCGAGAATGATRCATCTTAGTAACCTCATGCTGGAAAGGGGAGGAAAATTCAATCATCTCTGTGCCTTTAATTATTCTTTCCTTCAAAATTTGAAAGTTTTTGAAGTTTTGCATACTGTTGAGATCAAACTGGTGGGATAATTTTTTCATTCTCTCTCAAATATAGTTACTAATTTGTTATTCTCCTGTCAAAGTGTATATTATGCTGAAAATGGCTTTAGATGAAATCTTTGCAGGTGCAGCTGTAATTTTGAGTTCTCATTATATTACCTTGTGTGGTGAAGATTACCTACTTGTTCTGATTTAGGTGCATTAAGTTAATTGAGATTTGTTTCCATTTGCAGGTGATACAGTCTCTTTCCATAGACTTGCTGACCTGGCCATAGCCAGCCATCTCCTCTTTATTGAAAATTGAGTCAGAGCAATAATTTTGTTCTAAAAAGAAAACTTAAATTTCTTAAAACTTAAATTTCTTTCATATCCTCGTTGTATAGTTTCATTAGCTTTTCAAAATTCACACTCCTTAAATAACTGGCAAACATTTGTTACAGATTTTCTTTAATTTAATTTGAATTACCTTGTGATTACTCAACCTACAGGTCTTTTCTATGACTCCCTCTTTCACAGTGATGACTCTGCTTTCCAAAATAAAAACTCTTGCCTCCCAATGTTTTAAGTGGGTGTTGTCTGCAAGGAACAACTACTAGACTGGCTTTTTTTGCCACAATGCCATAAAAAAACACAAGCTCAAGAAATCTTGACCAAGCCTCAGCACACAAAACCATGTTAGGGTTCTCACTGTCTGGTTACAAACTACAAACTCATTTTCCTGCAGCATAAATAACTTTCTCCAGCAGGAAAGACCTTTTTCATAGAAAGAGAACTAAACTCTTATAAAGGAAACAGGGCCAGGGCAAACAGCCAGGTTATAATAAAACATATTAGTGGCTGTCTCTGCAAGAACTCACCTTCTCTTGACATTTAAAGTGAATATTGCCGTGTCAGGCAGAAGAGSGAGCCGAGCAGCATTGGTTCTCTTGCATGTAATATTAACACACTCTCAGTGACTACAGCCACACGCTTTGCAGTTAACCYCATGAATTTGCTGAGTTTCCACTTAAGTTTAAAAGCAGAAATTGGAACAAGCTACACTGTTTCAAAAGTGGCATAACCCATATTGATACGTTTTCTTTGCATCTTGGGAGCAGGCTTTTTAATTGGTGTATTTTCCAGTTAGATTTCACTAGACAGCATCTTAGTCAGGACTTTGTATTTTTTAATTTATAAACAGCTATCTAAGTTTATAACCAGTATTTCATAGGTAAAATATAGACTCAGCAACTGTGCTAGGCTTTTACTGAATATACCCACAGAATTTTGGAAGCAACCAATCTCCAAGTATTGTACCAAATAGTAATACCCACGTTTACTTTTATCCTTACTAATAAAACTTAGCGATTCTTTTATGTCTGGTGCATTTATCACACACTGGTAGCTCTGAGGATATAGTGATACGTCTTAAGGTGTCCTTAGGAATGTAGTTTCTTTTTATTGGAAGTATGTGAAAGGAGGAAGTTTAAAATACCCAAAGGTATTTCTTTGATTCCCCTGGTGATGTAAAGATACCTTAATAAATACAGCAGATTTTCCCAGCTGGTTGTCTCAGTATTTGAAGGTTACATTTAGCTAATCCATGGGGAGATTTGAGAATAATTTGAAGGATTCTTATCTAGGTGTTCACCTGTGGTTTTACATAAACATCTTAGGCTCACTGGAATGGGAGTATAATCYGTAATTTCAGTTTAACTCTGTTTTCCTATATGGAACATCCTGCTTAGTGAATCCTCTTGTTTTTAGAATCTGAGGGGATGCCARTTACCACAAAGTAGGGGGTTTTTGTTTGTTTGTTTGTGGGAATTTTTTTTTGAGTCTTTTGACATACTTCTTAGCTCTACCTCTCACTGTTAATCGTGGTGACAACTGCTTAACTTGAGAGGAAAGCTGAAATTCCTACTTGCTAAGTCAGAAAATGACTAGGAAAAGTTTAGTGGTGGGTAAACAAATACATACAGAATGGAAATTTCAAAACTTAATTTAAAAACATACTTCAAGCTGTTACCAGTCAGCTTGCAGAAGCATGTGAGGCATTACTGAAATAGAAACTGCAGTGCATCATGGAATAATGCATGATCAGTCACGTTATTCCAAATTACCTGTCAACAGCAAGCAGGAGGGGTTCCCTCCCCTCTGCTTTTTTTTTCTCCTGTACACTGTAACTCAGAGGATGAGTGCTTATTCTTTTGTCATTTACATCTGCAGAAGCTTACATCTAGGTAACTTGAATTACTTAAACAGATTATAGAAAATTCGACCTGGAGAGATATTACAGTAAATTTTCATTCTGAAATTGCAGATGGGGCATTGGAGTCGGTCAAAGAGTGAGTCATTGCCAAAGCTGGAAGGAGTCAATATTATTAGACATTGTCTGGGAATTTAATCACTAGTTTCCACCATTTAGAAGTGGTTGTTGGCAGTCTAATTTGGTGCCAGTTGCATGTGTTCAAACACATTTTACTTGCTCTGAGAYACCGTTTCTTTGGTTTGTTGTAGCTTTTCATGGGGAATGTTGATAAAGTAATTACCTTTTTACTGTGGAGAACAGGAACCTGCTGCACCCTCTTCCCTATCATGAAGTGGTTAACAATAATTTTCTTATTTTCCAAAGGTTTTTGTGAAGTACTAGTGATCTTAGAATCTTAGTGGTTACTTAAAATGATGGTACACTTTTCTCTTTCTGCAGAAACAATAATGTTGCAATCTTAATGCTTCACTCTCCAAACATACTTAGGATGATGATATCTTGTATACACCTATTGTATGATCTAGGAGAAGGGGAAAAGAGTATCAAGGGTAACTAGATCTCTGCTTTCATGAAACTTGTTCTTTATTTCAGGAAGCAACTTCTTCTGATACTAAATTATTATTTCCTTTTGGCAATAGGTCATAGCAAACGATAGAAGCCCACTGGTGGGTAAAGTCCACTGGGAGAAAATGGTGAAGAAAGTATCAAGATTCGGCATACGTACTGGCACTTTTAACTGTTCCAGTGACCCCAGGTATATTCTTAAAGGACTTTCTAAATCCCAAGAATATCTTAAGGCTCAGTTGTATTCTGACAGCAGTCCTTCCTGCATTATAAAAGTAGCTGCGATAGAAGATGGCTTTATTCATGTTTCCATCTCCACTAAAGTCTGCTCAGAACTCTCTATTATATTATTTATCACTACAATAACCACAGATCTGGAGCTTCCAAAAGCATCATTTGGGACATGCATGATTATATAATATGTAGAGGGCAATACAGCAATGGAAGAGAATGAAGAGAGGAATCTGATGGCCTTACGATCAAGGCATTTGTGGATAAGAACTGTGCTTGCATAGAACAAAGCTGAATATAGCCTAATATAAGACAATTATATCAGCTCTACAGTTGTTATATTGCCATGGGGAAAGAAAAAACACAGGTTAGCATGAACCTTGAAAGCAGTATCTGCTTCTCAGTATTACTGGCAAATGCTGTTCCTGACAAATGTGTGTATGTTTATATATAAACTTAAACACACCCTTTGACAACATACCCTGTGCTGTACAAGATTCTCTGTTGTTTGCTTATGATTTCAAAAGAGGGACAAGAGCGGGGGCCAAAGAAGCTGCTAAAGCAGTAGTTAATTCTGTGCTGTTGTAAAAAAAACTGCTTTTTTAAACTTTTTTTTGTAAGCATTTGCTTCACATGACAGGAAACCTTGTCCTGAGTTCCAGTGATGTGTATAGAAAGGCAGTCTGTTATACATACGCCTATTACATAGCTTAAGTCACGAATGTTTAGAAAAATCTCAAAGTTAATCATATGGAAGAATTCCTAGACTTTGGAATGGCTACAAAAAATAATCTTGTATAATCAAAACACTGATATTTGGACATCTTAAATTTGGCAGTGTTTATGTGCGTAGTTCCTAACTAGTGTTAATGTTATGATCAAATACCATGTTTTAAATGAATTCATAAATACCGTTTTTTCTGTTCTAAGAAATGTCTTGTTTTGCTGAAAACCCCCTCGTGAATAATCCTCATCAGGTTGCAGCTGAAATTCTGAAGAACTAGGGTTTAGTAGTCAGGATACCTTCATTAATGGGGTAATATCTTACAGCTTTTTCTAAAAATGCTACATTCAGATTCCTAAAGCAGGGAATTGCAATTGTCTATATATATGTTGAAAGACTAAAACCAGAAAAGGAGTAGGTAAAACGGCTGGTGAATAAGGCTGATGGCCTCTGTTTTGATGTGTAATTTGTAGGGTTTTCAGACAGTTTGATATGCCTGTGGATTGATTGTGTGCTTTTTTTAATTGTTTGAACTTGCCAGACATTGTTAAAAGGAGAACTAGATATACTGGGTGGCATCGTGATGCTGATRCGAAAGGTATGAGAGGAGGGATCATCTGAGTCACCAGACTAGTCTCACTGGGGTCTGGACCGTGATTAAGGGTTCAGTCTTTAACAGCCTCTTCTATTAGGTCTGGATTTGAAGTTCATCCCATTTCAATACTCTGCTTGCCAGAAAGTAGCAGTTTCCGTTTAGTCCCAAACATCTGGGCACACGTGTCTGTCCCTCCATCGGTCTCTGGGTCTGTGGCAAGCTCTCTCGCTGCACCTCTTTGCAGCTCCTCTCCATCCTTCCAAAATGGCCCTGGTAGGAACTGGACACTCTCAGCTGCTGTGAACAGACCAATACCTTGTTAACTTCACCCCGCTGCTACTTAACAAAACCAGGACTAAAGGAAGCACTGGAAAAGGGATCAGCAGAAGCAGGAAAGCTGTGGGACTTTGATTGTCACTGTAATGGTTATCTTCTCAGCTAGAAAACCTGGGAAAATAGCTTCTAATACTAAAGCCTTATACTGAAGAGTGAAAAACAGCTTGCTTATTTTTCAAATCTTATAAAGCATAAGCGGTGCTAATGKATGGCCTTATTTACAATAATGACACATGAAAATTAACACTCTTCCAGCGTTTTGTGAATATACATCTCTTTACAACATTTTTGTAAGACAGATAACAAATTTACTGTAACGATAAATACTCTTTTATCAGTGAATTTTTGGTGCCAATATTTGCTATTGATTTCTGTGAGGATTTGCWTGTGTTTGGCATCTCTGATTGTTAGGATCATTACAGAAATGCAAAAACTGCAGCTCTAGGAGTGTGAAGCTCTGTAATCTAACTCCCCCCCCCCTTTTTTTTGTAGGTACTGCAAGAGGAGGGGTTGGCTGAAATCCACTCTCATTATGTCTGTTCCGCAAACCAGTACCTCCAAGGGGAAAGTAATGCTTAAAGAGTACAGTGGGCGCAAAATCGAAGTGGAGCACATTTTCAAATGGATCACAGCCCATGCCGCTTCTCGGATCAAAACCATCTACAACTCTGAACATCTAAAAGAAGAATGGAACAAAAGTGACCAGTATCGGGTGAAAATATATCTGTTTGCCAACCTTGACCAGCCTCCAGCATTCTTCTCCGCATTAAGTGTAAAGTTTACTGGACGAGTGGAGTTTATTTTTGTGAATGTGGAAAACTGGGACAATAAAAGTTACATGGCAGAAATTGGTATCTACAAGACACCATCCTACATACTTAGGACTCCCGAGGGGATTTATAGGTATGGAAATAATACTGGTGAATTTATATCACTACGTGCCATGGATTCCTTTTTGCGTTCGTTACAACCAGAAGTTAATGATTTATTTGTTTTAAGCTTAGTTTTGGTTAATCTGATGGCTTGGATGGACTTGTTTATTACACAAGGTGCTACTATAAAGCGCTTTGTGGTTCTTATAAGCACTTTAGGGACGTATAATTCATTATTAATTATTTCCTGGCTACCTGTATTAGGTTTTTTGCAACTTCCTTACTTAGATAGCTTTTATGAGTACAGTTTAAAACTCTTCAGGTACTCTAATACAACTACTTTGGCTTCTTGGGTAAGAGCCGACTGGATGTTCTACTCTTCACATCCTGCCCTCTTCCTCAGCACTTACCTTGGTCATGGTTTACTAATTGATTACTTTGAGAAAAAAAGAAGACGCAATAACAATAATGATGAAGTAAATGCTAATAATCTGGAGTGGCTGTCCAGCCTGTGGGACTGGTATACCAGCTACCTGTTTCACCCTATTGCTTCTTTTCAACACTTTCCTTTTGACTCAGATTGGGATGAAGATCCGGATTTGTTCTTAGAGCGACTGGCCTTCCCYGATCTCTGGCTTCACCCTCTGATACCAACTGATTATATAAAAAACTTACCGATGTGGAGGTTTAAATGCCTGGGTGTTCATTCTGATGAGGAAGTGCTGGAAGACTTTCAAGATAGCGAAAGTGACTCTGACAGTGAAAACAAAGAGATCTTCAGTAGTGAAAAAGAAATCTCTGAGGACGATGAGCTAAATACATTTCACAGGCCCGACGAAGGAGCGCCTCGGTGCGGCGCCGAGACCTGTTCGTGTGCCAATAAATATTGTCAGAACGAGCCATATGAAAGGAAAGCGAGATCATATGGGTCGTACAGCACTACAGATGACCTGGAGCCAGATTGGTCAGCCTGGCCCTCGGAGATGTTGCACTGTACAGAATGTGTTGTGTGTCTAGAAAACTTCGAAAGCGGCTGTCTGCTCATGGGCTTGCCCTGCGGCCACGTGTTCCACCAGAATTGCATCGTGATGTGGCTGGCCGGGGGGCGGCACTGCTGCCCCGTTTGCAGGTGGGCTTCGTACAAAAAAAAGCAGCCATACACACATCCACAGCCTTTGTCAAATGATGCCCCATCTTAGCTGTGTGCTGATGTCCTTTGTAAGCTTTCAGGATATTACTGCTTGCCTTTTAAATGTTAGTCACTTTAAAAATTATGTGGTTTGAAGTTTTAGTTTAAATGTTAGTGCAGTGAACTAAAATACACGATGCTAACGTTAACGACAGAATCATTTGGTTGCCTTGTATGTTGRACTGAATGCATACTTATCGTACAATAATTTTTTTCTTTTCAACATTTGGAAACTTGATGCTGTTTTTGTAAGCACAAAAATCAAGCCTACAACAGAAGCGTACTCCAGCAAACGTTTACAAGTTAGGACGTGGGTGAAATTGAAATTCTAATCAGAGACAATTGCTTAATTTAAGTGTTTCTTATTTTAGAGTCTGTTCAGCACATCTTTGTTGAATAATGTATGTTGTAAGACAGTACCATTTAAAAAGAAATCCGTGAAATAAATTATTTTAAAAGGAGATTTGTAATGTTAATTGTTTTGATAAATATTTTATGTGTATGGTTTCGGATGTCTTGCTGGTCTGATTTATCTGTGAAGAAAATAAAAATATAACACATGTTTTGTGACTAATAAATCATCTCCTGGTGATGCTGGAATTCATTTCCCCAGTGTTAGCCACTTGCCAAGCAGAAAGCAATGGTGTTTCACTGGCCTGAGGCGTTTTCATTTGTGATCTCCTGGCTCAGGTGCTTCTCTGCTTGACCAGTGGTTTTCCAGTTGATTACAAACAAGTGTGTCAGACTGAGATCTTCTCTTCTAGCAGCCTTCTCTCCAAAACCCTCAYCTGTAGACATCTAGGAAGAGTTTTGGGCAGTCCCTCTACAGCCCCAAAGTAAAACATTGTAAGTAGCGGAACAGTGTCGTGGCGTGGCTAAAATGGCTTTTACTGTACAATTTACCAGATCTCGGATTGCTGATATTTTAAAATCAGAAATGACTTGATTGCTGATATTTTGAAATCAGAAATGATTTAATGGAGAAAAGTGATAGTTGTTTGATGCCGTGGAAAATTGAGYTGGTTGCCTCCTTTATTTTTCAATGTGAAACTGCAGTGTTGGTTGTGCCTTTCAGAAATCATCCAGATGAAAATTCAGAGAGCAAATTTTCATTGGGAAGAAGAAAAAAAGTCGATAAAAGTGGAAGAAAAGGCTAAACCAAGAAGGGTTTTTTAATTGTTAGCTCCAACCGTCTTACGTGCTATGGTAGAAGCAACAGTCTCATTGTTTTGTTTCTTCCCTAGTTCTTGCCCATGGGCTATAAAAGGAGGGTCAATTAAATGAAGATGATTGATAGGAAAACACAGGTACTTCCTGCAGTTATGATCCATCTCCCTTTCTTTCTGTGCCTTTGCAGAGATGTGGCTGACAGTGAAAACAAAGAGATCTTCAGATCTGTGGTGCCCACAGTTGTCTGGCATTGCTTTCTCTGTGCGGAGTACCTGGGCACTGTCTTCCAGTAGCAGAAAATCTCGTGCCTCCAGTCACCAGGCATTCTCACAGGAAGATCCTTTCTTACGGCAAGGACTGGTTTTAGTTACGAATACTTTTTCCTCTCTCATTTCCTTTCTCCTATTGCAGTACTGAAGTAGGGGGAGGGGATAATAACAGCAATTCTCCTGTGCTCCCAGAARTAATTTTTCCTTCATTTGAGGCCTGTCAGTTTGTGCCTGTTATCTGTCATCACACTGGGAGTAGAGCGAGGAGAGGCATAAGGAGGGCAAAGAGCATTTCTGCTTCCAGCTTGTGATGCAGTGGCACCTGGTCATGCACTTATGATAAACAGCTGTGCTTGAAATCCATGTCATTTCAAAACTATCTTGAAACCTGCGCTGAACAGAGGTCTCGCTGTCTCAAAGTGGAGATACAGAAAAGCTTCCATGAAAAGAAAAAACCTTATAGTTGATGYGCTAAAATTAAAATTGGGAAATACGAAGCAAACGTAACCTACACTGCTGTAGAAGGAAGGATCTTATGCACAGCACAAGCCATTTAGTTGCACCTAGGTGTTGGTGAACACCACCTAGGAGGTTCAGATGTTAGTGTGTTCTCCAGGCAGCACGTGCTGCTGGACTACAGCTCTGCCGACTTGGTAACACAAAGCCTGGGTCCAAGCAGCTTTGCTTCTGCGTGAGAGTGTGTGTATGGGTACCGTTTTTATTTCTAAATCCTTTTACATGCCTGTTGCAGCTGGTGACTTTTAATGACCTTGGTTGCTCTGCCAGTCCAATTCTTTCCATAAGTGACATAAACTGCTGTTTAATTAGTAGAAGAGCGGCAGAGGGCACATCTATGTGACCAGTCGATAGCTGTAACTAGAGCTTTGATGTCCTCATGTCTGTTAGCTTATGTTACATAAGTTGCCATGATCCAGCTCCCGGAGGATGTGTCTGCTTCAAAGTCCGCAGCAGCTGGGGTCGTGTCTTGGTAGTCCCAACAAAAAAGAMGTGGTTGGTGGCTGGATGTATTTATTACATGAAATGTTTGTGTCAGGAGTAGCAGAGACATCCAAGTAGGATTATTTTCTGTGGAGCACAATCTCCGACAGCCCTTACTCCAGTGTGTTGACGGTCTAAAAACGGGAGAACAGGCGAAAGGCTGTGCCTAGGACAAGGTCAGCAGTTTCCATGCTTGTTTTGCCTTGCTGGTGCTACTATTYGTGAAGTGCCTTGCTGTATGGAGATGATAAACACGCGTAAGGACTGTGTTTTACTCTCTGAAATCTCAGGCCTGAAAGCTGATGACTAACTAAATTAAAAAAAAAAATCAGGTATCTGATTTTGGAGGTTACCCTGTGTCAGTAGACCTAATGAGGGCAAAAGGGTACTGACAGGTGTTTTGTTCTGCTATTAAGGGGGGTTTAGCTGCTACGGGAAGGTCTTTTTCTGCCTTGCTTTCCACAGTCRCTGCTCTGTTAGGCTAGCTCTCCTGCTGCCGGTATCCAGCCCCGAAGGAGAGCTGCCTTTTCGGAAGCATATCGAGYTCGGTCTGCGCTGGGCCTACGAAGGGAGGAGACGGTGTCTGTAACGGTTATTGCAGCGGCCTCCCCGGGGCCGCGGGCGCAGGCCTCGGCCGGGGCCTCGCCAACATGGCGCTCGCAGCGCAGGGCGAGGTGGGCGACGCCGTCTCCTTGTTATTTCTCCGCTGCTTCCTTCTCTCTTTGGCTCTCCTGKGAGCCCACTCGGGACACTACCGCATCTCCAAGGGGAAAAGCTTGTAAACGGACGCGCCTTAGCCCTTAAGTGACTGGTATTTAGGAATTTTCTGCGTGCGCCCCCCCCCGAAAAAAAAACGGCAGGCGGCGCATGCGCGGGAGCGGCGCGGGCGCGGCAGTGCTGCGCGCATGCGTGACGGCAGACGGGTGCCGGCGCCAGCGCCGCATGCGCAGTAGGGGCCCTTGCGCGCGGCCGCCTGCGCGCCGCGCGGCACCGCCCCGGGGGGGGGCGGGCGGAGCGGGGGGGCGGGGACGGCTCCCCGGAAGGGTCAAACGGCGTGAGGGGGAGGCGCGGCTGCCGCCATGGGGCTCTTCGGGAAGACCCCCGAGAAGCCGCCCAAGGAGATGGTGAGGCCGCGGTGCGGGGGCTGTGGGTGTCAGCGGACCCTGGCGAGCCGTTGCCGTGGCGCCGGGCTCTGCGGCCCGAGCGAGGGAGGCGGCGCCGGCCTAGGCCGCGTCGCCCCCGGCCCGGCCCGGGCCCGGCCCGCGCTGGGCTCTTCTGCCTCGTGAGGAGCTCGCCGGCGTCGTCGTGGGGAGCGTCGTGCGCCTGGGGCCGAGGCAGCCTTGAGCGTGGGAATGGCCGAAGTGGGGGGCTTGGGCTTGGGGTCGGCTTTTTTTCTTTTTTCTTTTTTTTTTTTTTTGGACGGTTCCCCCGAGTTTTCTGTTGTAATAGTGAAGTGAAATAGTCAAGGTTCTGACTGGCTTCAGCGCTGCCTTTCAGAAATCATAGCTAACGCGTTAATCAAAAAATCCCCTGTCGGCAGGGAGGGGAAGCTGTGTAGCAGATACGATAAAGATAGTCAGAAAGGAGGTGGTGGCGTGTGCCAAGGTGAAGGCTCAGAAGAGCTGCAGTGTCCAAGACGTTCCCTGCCCCTTTGGAACCACTGAGTCCTAGGGGCAGGTGGCTGTTATCGGTTATTGGCTGATAACGTTAGATGAGCAATGTACGTCTGACTGTGTACACACCACTCCTCTACCTGTGTCGGAGCAGCACCCAGGTGGGTTATAATTTCTTCTGTTCATGAGCAGTGTTGGAAGATGTCACAGAGAGAAACGTGGTTTGGAGACTGCTGCTCCGGATGATGGGAGAAAGCAGCAGCCAGTTGCTTTGCTTGCGCAGTGAGGTTGTACTGCACCACTTGTTTCTTGTTGTTTCACGTCTGACAGGCCACTTGGTCCCCTTCCTCAACGGACAAACGTGTTGTGTTTTCCAGTGTTGTAGCTGACAGCGTGTCTGCTGCTGCCATCAAGCTGTTCACAGAAAAGCTCGTAAAGGCGCTATGAAACATGCCTGCCTGAACCGCAGGGAGGAGTGACTTGGGTTGTCCCGCGGCCGTGAGAGCGTTCTTGGGGTGGCAGACCAKCATGGTGACTTGACAGGCTGTAACAGAGGTAGTGGCAAACCCATCAATAGGAAGGAATTTCTTGTCTCCTATCTTTAATTATTCAGCTGTAGAAGTAAGAGGAGGAAAGTTCTTTCAGCTTGCTAGGAAATGTTGTGTGTGTGGCGGGGGGGGGGGGGGGGGGGGAGGGGAATGGCACCATGTATCTTATATCGGGTAGCAGCTGCTACATGAGAACAGGTCTAACAGTGGCGGCCTGGTCAGCATCCAGCAGCACAGGAGGTGGCTGATGGTAGGAAGACACTGAGATTTTTTGTGATGATGTTAACTCCGCCTGGATTTGTTTGTATACACACCCTCCCTCATGGAGAGGCAACCTGCTGACGGAGCAATACATTTCAGCCCATCTAAAGTCAGGGTGTCTTCTATTTGTTTAATGCCATGTCTGAATTGATTACACTAGAAAAGTGCTTAACCTTCAGCATAGTCCGAGCGGTTTATTTCAGTGTACTTGGCTTGGTGCTTGCTGTCGGACTCTGGTGCCGTGCGGTGCTCTGGGAATGACGTGTGCTGGCCAGAACTGGGTGCAGTATAGCCACATCAGCGTGGTGGTGTGCCTGAGATAATTAGCCTCGCTTAGTTGGCCAAACAGCTTCTGTGACCAGAAGTACTAGCTCTGTGTTGTGTTAGGCTGTGGTTTGCAGCTGTATCCTTGATGTCCTGCTTGAGATCAGCGATACAGCTTTTTTGCTTCCCTGTGAATTGCTGTGTGTGGTGTACCTGGAAGCATCCGGTGGTCTATGTGCAGAATTAAAACAAGGGTAAAATGGAAAAGTCAGCTGATAGTAACAATTAAATGCCCACTGTTCCATATGGCTGTGCTGTGCAGCTCCTACATATATACAGAATCACACACTGAAATACTTGCGTGATGCTACGTAACAGATGGGTGCTGTTGAGGGCCTGTCTTTAGGATCAGAGTTCCTCCCTCCAGAGGCAAGGGGGTTCCTCCCTCCTCTCTCCATCCTGTACACAGCACTGGAGGTGAGCGGCAGAAAGACCAGCACCTAGCTCTACTTTCATGTGGCTGGTGGTGTGAGGCAGGTTGTTCGAGGACAGTGTTAAAGATGAGCTATTAAGGATTTTCCTGCTGTCAGAGTTGGCAGGAATTGCTGAAAACATACTGCCAGTCATGGTTTAATGGTTTTGTTGTGCTGGGTTGTGCATCTCTGCAGCAGGAATCTCTGAATCCTGCTATGGTTATTTTGACAGTTGCTGACAGAGTGTACTTAAATGTTGGCTTGTTCCAGGATACAAGTTTTAGGAAAAAAAAATCTCTGGGGGATGTTGTGTGTGACACTTGACAGTTGACCAGCGAGAGTTCAGTTTGGCTTACCTTATTCTTGCTCCCCTGTCCCTCCGGTGTAGG
Organism: Rhea americana; assembly: GCF_003343005.1. Lineage (NCBI taxonomy): Eukaryota > Metazoa > Chordata > Aves > Rheiformes > Rheidae > Rhea > Rhea americana. The sequence continues at coordinate 4,638,805 of NW_028186546.1, forward strand.
CATACTCAAAAGGGGGGGGGGGGACCTTCTCAGCCTCTTAACAGGCTGAGGATTGCATCCACGTGCAATTTTCTGCCCCATCCTGTGCACTGAAGAGCAAAAGAGGAGGCTGCAGTTGGTCCTATGTGGGGTGTGTATGTGTTGGTTTTTTTTTGTTGTTTGTTTGTTTCTTTTTTTTAATAATTCTATTCAAAGCTATAGGTACAGGAGCCTTCTAAATTCTTTCAAAACTTCTGAGTGCCTGTAATGTGTGCACACAGAACTATGTGGGGTTTTTTTCATTTTGTTTTGTGCAGCAGGCCTTGTGCTGGGGCAGCTCAGACTGTGCTGCTGTTCTGTAGTCAAAATACGGCAGTGTTCATTGTGATTGGGAGTGTTGCTCCTGAGACCAGTAAAAATATAAGCATCTGACTTGGGTTCTGTTGAACTGCAGAATACTCTCTCTACAGTTTTATTTCAAAGTTCACTCAGATTTAAAAAAGCTTTTTTCTGTATTTGAAAAAAACTCACCTTATTCACTTAAATCTCAGGATGGTTTTCATATGAAACTACTCAAACAGCAAACTAGACGTGAGTGACCTACATACATGCATATGCAGTGTGTAAGTGTATTCTTGAACTAGAGAACTTCTTAATAATACTTCGGGGGGGTAGGTTCATGCAAAATTTGTTTTACTGATGGGCAGAATCATAGTAGCATCGCAGCTCTAGAAGTATTTGGTGCTGTGTTCATATGTTAGTGTATCTTGTGATTCTTGATTCTGGTTTTGCACAGCACCTCTCTGTTCTGCTTCCCTTCCCACCCCAAGAGTTTCCAGTTTTCCTCTGGACATGTGGCAGCTGCTGCCTGTTTGATGTCCCTGCAACCAGAGAAGCGGTTGGGGGCAAGTGATACTCCGTTGGCTCCCTATGCTGGCAGTGACAGGAGCAGAGAGAGATCTTAGTTGGTTCCAGGAGGAAAGTATACAGGGGATGGCTGTATTCTGGATTAAGGAATCCTGCTGGGATTTGATCCTCACCAAACGCAGCAGAGGGGGAGCAGGTGATAGGCTGGAGGGCAGAGCTGCTGTTCAGAGGACCTGAGCAAGCTGGAGGAGTGGGTCAGCAGGAACATCATGATGTTCAGCCATGCGGAGTTGTGTGCATGGACAGAAGCATCTCTTCAAGAAAGGACGTGGGGCTCCCGTGAAAAACAAGGTGACCATAAGTTAGCAGCGTGCCTCTGCAACGGCGTAGACAAGCTGTCTACTGGGCTACGTTAGCCGAGTGTAGCTCTCAAGTTGAGAGAAATGCCTAATGGATTACTCTACTGTATGTGGCATTCAGGAGGCCGTATCTATAAAGCAGTGTCTGGTTTTGGGCACCCAGTACGAGAGGGGATGTCAGCAAACTGAGCAGAGTGCAGCAGAAGAGCACCAAGATAGGCGGGGAATCGGTGCACGTGACAGGAGGAGAGGCTGAGGGACCTGGGCTTGTTTTAGTCTGGAGACGAGAAGGGTAAAAGAAAGGATCTAAAACCTTTCACAGCTTGTAGCAGATTTATACTGAGGACAGAGACGGGCTCTTTTTGAGTGTGGCCAGCAAAAGCAAAAAGAGGCAACAACTACAAGCTGCAAGAAGGGAATTTTTAATTGCACATGGGGAAAGTTCTTCACTGCAACAGTGGTTAAGTGCTGGGAGAGATGCCCAGAGCAGTTGTGAATTCTCTGTCCTTGGAGAGTCCAAAACTCGATGGACAAGGCCCTGAGCAACCTGTCCGTCCCTGAAGTTAGTTCTGCTTGAGCAGGAGGTTGGACTGAAGACATCCTAGGGTTTCTTGTGATGGAAAATTTCCAGTGCTTGAGTGCTCTGGGGTAGTGGGATTCTTGGTGCTGTCATCTTGTGCCAAAGTTTCTACCTTATGGTGAAATCCCCAGGGGCAAGTTCCCTCTGTGCACTGACATCAGGTCAGCTGGGGCGTGGGAAGTTAGTGAGGCAGGGAGTGCCTCTGATTCACGGTTCACTTCCTCCTTAACCCTTCATCTAAATGTTAAGAGCGTTGCAATACTTGGTAGCTAGTGTCTGTAAAATACTTTCTTGTACTTGAATAATAAAATATTCAAATATCATTCCTCCCCTAAAGTCTGTACATTTTGAAGTGCTTGTTTTGATATTGACTGGTTACGGTGCATTTAAAGGACAACTTGTTTTTGCTTCCTAATCAGGAATTTTAAGTAACTCTCTTGCTTTCTCTTTTTTTTTAAGGTCAACGAATGGTCCTTGAAGATAAGGAAAGAAATGCGAGTGATTGATAGGCAGATCAGAGGTTTGTACTTCTGTTGTCTTTTCTTTTTTTTTTCTCCTTTCCATGGCAGCCTTCAATTTATTTATTTATCAGTTAAAAAATGGTGGTGAGAGGGGTGCAGAAGCAGAAACTATGAAGTTTAATAACCTGGGATACTCTGCTGTACCTGGAATAAAGGAAGAACGTGATCCTGGGGCTGGACTTGGTGTGTGGTACAAAAATGACCTTTCTCTAAAGGTCTGCATGTGAAATTTTCAAAAGAACCTGCATGTTGTATGCTTCTAGTAAGACTTAAGGCTCTTACCCATCTTATCAAATGAGACTTACTATCCAAAACTTCATCTCCATCAAATTAATGAACAGGACCACTGTAGTGTGCAATTCCAGGTGCAGGAAGTTGCAGCGCATGTGCCAAACAAATGCAGCTTCTGTGGCAGATTGAGGAAGTGACAAACAAGAAAGGAGTGAAGACTTCTTCTTTACTCAGTGAGTGTTTTGCCATTAAATTATAGGCATGACACTTTTAAAGGTGTTGTTAGAAGGGTTGCTTAATATTAAACTGCAGCTAGTTCACTTTTCTTGCTTTCTCTTCTGCCCATCATCCCAGAACCTGAAAAGAAGTTTTGAGCCAGATTCCGATTTTCCCTTTTTGGCTTCTCACTCTCTTTGTGCCTTCAGGATGTTGGTCCATGGGATGTGATATTGGTCCATGGGATGTACTAGTAGAGGATACTTTGTGTCAGCATTTGGTTATTGTGTGGGTGTCTGTGTTGAGTGACTTCGTCCTGGTATCTTCTCCCTTCCTCCATTCCCCAACCCGACAGTTCTGGAATAAGCTGGCAGGGCTCATAGCTTCTGCCATGTGTATATTTGTGTGAATTGGTTGGAGGGAGATGCTCTCGAGTTTCATGAAGTACAAAGCCTGTCTTTGTTCCCATCTGGAAAATGCCTCTTCCAGGAAAACTGATATACAGCAATGTTTATTATGCTTGTGAGTTGTTTTGAATTCTCCAGGGCAGTTTATGTGGCTGTTTCAGGCACAGACCAACTGGAAAATATGGTAAGACTCTGATCCTATTAGCAAGCTGTGTTTGAGAGATCACATATTTTACAGGAGCAAACTACCAACAAGTTCACCGTTCTTTTTTGTATGAAAAAGAACATATATAAAAGGTTATAGACTAGTCTGATATCTTGATGTGGATGTAAATCTACTTGTTGTCATGGTTTTCTCTCTCTCTCTCTCTCTCTCTCTCTCTCTCTCTCTCTCTCTCCCCCCCACCTCTCTGTGTCTGTGTGTGCATGTATATATATTTGTGTTACATTCAAAGAAATATGATTTAACACTTAAGAATTTAGACTAAACACCGACCACCTGTAGCTCTGGTAGTGCCCCCTAAAATGAAGTACAGAATATCTTTATGATGTTCATATTGTGCTAGGATTTAACATTTTACTGAAGGGACAGGTGTGGAGGTATGTGGGACTGCTGGACACCTAGCAAACTGCTGCTGAAAAATGACAGGCACATGCAGCCAAAGGTTTTTGCTCAGCCTGATAGGGTTCTGCTGTGCTTCGCCCTTTCAACTGACATTTTACGCAAGAAATCACTGCGCTCTTTGAGTAAGGATGCTGAGGTGGAACCTGTCGTAGCTTCYCCTTGGGAAGGCTGTGCTAAATGTGTTTCGATGTAGCAACAGTCAAATCCACCTGGGTTTGCCCGAGGGAGCTTGGATCGCTTGAACAGTTGGCTCACCCAGTTAGCACGGTTCCTAATATAGCAATATGCTGTTCCAAACCATCTGTCGTTGAGTTGTTCTTGTCGTGATGACTTTTGTTTAGTATGATTTGCTTTTGAGGGCTTGGATGTTCGAAGAATTAAAAGGTGTCCTTTGTGATTTCAGAAATAGATTTGGAGAGTTGGAGGAATGCAATGACTTTGTACTTTACTGATCTTTTCACGGGAGGAGCTGGAGCTCCTCTTACCTGTGCTCTGGACTGCTTTGCACCTCTGCACTGCGCTCCATTGTGGTCTCGCACAACGGCGGAGGGGAGCAGTGTGTTGTCCTTGCCYCGCTAAAGGTGCATTCCTGGTGTCGCCCCTCATAGCCCGAGTTCATCCTTCCTGCTCATTTGTGTCGCTGTTGTCACCTTCAGCTGTTTGTCCTGCAAGCAAAAGCCCCTGCTGAAGAGCCCTGCCACCCGGTGGTGCTTTAGAGGTGGTAATAAAACGCTTGTGCTCGTCTTCGGTCTAACAAAATGAATGTTGTAATTCCTCAGTACYGCTGAGGAATTCTGTTACTGAGTAAGGTTTGTTGTGGATGTGTCTTCTGGCTTTGTGGAGCCTGTGACATAGAGCATTTTTTTTAATACTTTTTTTTTAGTATCATCCATTTCTAGTACCCTAGACTGTTCAGTAAACATCAATCATAACCGCTGCACTCTTGGCACCCCTAAGAAGTAGAGCTGTATCTCTTAATCTCTTAAAGAGACTCTTTGACCTGAGCAAGGTATGTGTTTTGGCATCTTACCGTATTGCATTCGGTGATGGGGCGGCAGTCTGTATTGACCACCTTACCTTGCTGCTGGGCTGTTTCTGTTAATCCGTCTTTACAGCAATCGTGTGACTAGATTCTGCCTGCAAAGCAGTAATAACTTATGAAGAAACGTGAGCCTTCTAAAAGGCAAATGTTTTGCCCAAAGCCTTTGGAATACTTTTAGTGCTTTCTATTTTCTATTTTACCACTTTAGCTGTTTGTGTTACCCTGCTCTGATACACCGGGACTTGGCCTGCTTTCATGTCTCTCATACAAATAGCTTCAAGCTCATGACCTTTCTGCAGATATTAGGGAGGAAACAACAAGGAGTGTGTTCCTCTGAGACAATACAGCCCTACAGATATCTTTGTCCTAATCCCACTTGGATTGGCAGGAAAAGATGCCACTGAATGACATTCAGAGTGACTCATCCTGAGCATGAGGTTCATCACTCCCACGTGAGAATATGTGCTGCACTCTCCAAGTCAGGCCTGTGCCAAAAAGTGTGTTTTAATGCCTTTAATCTTGCAAAAAGCCAAGTTCTGATTCTTGCCTAGATGTAACTTCTCTCTGGTGTGAGTCAAAAGTGAGTGAAACTGTCACAAAAACAAATGATGCTGAAATCATTTGTTCTTGTGGCCATTTCCTTCAACTTTTTGCAGTAAAATGTCCATGAACATTATCTGAATCTTTCATTCACTTTGCAATAATTTCTTGCAGACCAACTTTGAGCCACGTTTCATCAATGACTGAGTCAGGAGAAGGAAGGGGCTAATTTAGCTCCTACTTGTTCCCAAGTGTCTTAATCAGTTTTTTCTGGTACCTTGCTTCTGCTGTACGCAGCCAGCATTATCTGATGAGACAGAAGTGTGAACACTCACCTCAGATTTGCTAGAGAAGCCTAGGTTAATTAAGGAAGCGTATGTAGTGTACAAGATTTCAAATCCTATTCTTTGGTGTTCATATGGTTCTCTATATCTGCTCTATATGCTTATATCAAAAACTGAAAGAAGCTGTGTGCTAGGAGAGTTTGAAGAGTCTGTTTTAAGCTATGTTTAAAGATTTACCACCATACTGGTTTTACCTGATGCATTAAGTAAGGCAACAAGCAGGATTGCAGTGCTGGACTTCAGGAGAGTGGACTTTGGGCTCTTCAGAGACCTAATTGGTGAAATCTCACGGGTTAAGGCCCTAGAAGGAAGGGGGGTCCGTGAGAGTTGGCTAATATTCAAACATCACTTCCTCCAAGCTCGAGAGCGGTGCATCCCTATGAGTAAGAAGTGCAGCAAAAGGGGCAGGAGACCTGCACGGGTGAGCAAGGGGCTCTTGGCCAAATTCAGACAGAAGAAGAAAATACACAGACTGTAGAAGAGGGGACAGGCTACTTGGGAGGATTATAGGAATGCAGCCAGAGTATGTAGAGATGCTGCGAGGAAGGCTAAGGCCCAGCTGGAATCGAGTCTGGCAAGGGATGTCAAGGACAACAGGAAGGGCTTCTTCAGATACATCAGCAGCAAGAGGAGGACTAGGGAAAATGTGGGCCTGCTGCTGAATGGGACGGAGGCCCTGGTGACAAGGGATATGGAGAAGGCAGAGTTACTGAATGCCTTCTCTGCTTCAGTCTTCACTGCTAAGGGCAGCCCTCAGGAATCCTGCAGCCTGGACATGAGGGAGAAAGTCCGGAGAAGGGAAGACTTTCCTTTGGTTGAGGAGGAAAGGATTAGAGACCTTCTGGGCAGACTGGGCATACACAAATCCATGGACCCGGATGGGATGGGTACCAAGGGAGCTGGCGGATGTTGTTGCCAGGCTGCTCTCCATCATCTTTGAAAGATCCTGGAGAACTGGAGAGGTGCCTGAGGACTGGAAAAAAGCCAGTGTCACTCCAGTCTTTAAAAAGGACAAGAAGAAGGACCCAGGCAACTATTGCCCAGTCAGCCTCACCTCCATCCCTGGAAAGGGGATAGAACAGCTCATTCTGGTTGTCATCTCCAGGCATATGGAGGAAAAGAAGGTGATCAGGAGTAGTCAGCATGGATTCACCAAGGGGAAATCCTGCTTAACCAATCTGATAGCCTTCTCTGATGGAGTGACTGGCTGGGAAGATGAGGGCAGGGCAGTGGATGTTGTGTACCTTGACTTCAGCAAGGCTTTTGACACTGTCTCCCATAACATCCTCCTAGGCAGGCTCAGGAAGTGTGGGTTAGACGAGTGGAGAGTGAGGTGGATTGAGAACTGGCTGAAAGGCAGAGCTTAGAGGGTTGTCATCAGTGGCGTGGAGTCTAGATGGAGGCCTGTGGCTAGTGGCRTCCCCCAGGGCTTAGTGCTGGGTTCCCTCCTGTTCAGCTTCTCCATCAATGACCTGGATGAGGGGACGGAGTGCCTCCTCAGCAAGTTTGCTGAAGATACCAAGCTGGGAGGGGTGGCTGACGCACCTGAGGGCTGTGCTGCCATTCAGAGAGACCTGAACAGGCTGGACAGCTGGGCAGAGAGGAACCTTCTGAGGTTCAGCAAGGGCAAGTGCAGAGTCCTGCACCTAGGGAGAAATAACCCTAGGCACCAGGACAAGCTGGGGGCTGACCCTGTGGAGAGCAGCTCTGCAGAGAAGGACCTGGGAGTGCTGGTGGATGACAGATTGACCATGAGCCAGCAATGTGCCCTTGTGGCCAGGAAGGCCAATGGTCTCCTGGGGTGCATTAGGAAGAGTGTTGTCAGCAKGTSGAGGGAGGTGATTCTGCCCCTCTCCTCAGCCCTGGGGAGGCCTCATCTGGAGTACTGTGTCCAGTTCTGGGCTCCCCACTACAAGAGAGACCTGGAGCTCCTGGAGAGAGTCCAGTGTAGGGCTATGAAGATGATCAGAGGGCTGGAGCATCTGCCCCATGAGGAACGGCTGCGAGAGCTGGGCCTCTTCAGCCTGGGGAAGAGAAGACTGAGGGGGGGATCTTATCAATGTGTACAAGTACCTGAAGGGAGGGTGTCAGGAGGACAGAGACAAACTCTTTTCAGTTGTCCCGTGTGACAGGACAAGAGGCAACGGGCAGAAATTGAAGCACAGGCAGTTCCGCCTGACCGTGAGGGGGAATTTCTTCCCTGTGAGAGTGACGGAGCACTGGACCAGGTTGCCCAGAGAGGTCGTGGAGTCTCCTTCTCTGGAGATGTTCAAGGCCCGCCTGGATGCAACTCTGTCTGCCATGCTCTAGGTGACCCTGCTGAGCAGGGAGGTTGGACTAGATGATCTCCAGAGGTCCCTTCCAAGCTTACTGATTGTATGATTATCCATAGCTTTGGCTGCAGACAGCTGAAAAAATTTGAATGTGTAAGTTTATATGCACAGCTAACGTGTGCGTGTTAAATTACAAGCAGTGGAAGCTTAAGTACTTGACTCTTTAAGAACAAGTACAAATTTGACTTAATGAATGCCTGATGGGGGGAGGGTTATTCGGTCTGCAAGGATGAAGATTTTTTTTTGAGGTAATGAACAAATCTGTGGTTTGAAAGGGGGAGACCCCTTTACAAATTGATTGTGTAAGTGCTTATTCTTTAGAAATAAATAAATTAAAAAAGGCAGAGTATATCTAAAGTCTTTCAGCTTTTGTGAGATCAGTGTGGTACCTAAGTGCCTTCTATGAATGTTCTACCATGGATTACTAGGAGAAATACATTTTAAGGGATTTAGAAACAGTGAGGACAGCTTTGCCCATGACAGCACTTGCATTAGGATCGTGTTGGGAAGATGGGTTATGCTTTGAACATGAAGCCTGGCAGTTAAGTGTTTTGACTAGTAAAACCCCTGTCGTTCTCCTGAGACTGCTAGTTTTAAACTCCTTGTGACTGCTCTGTTCATTCTTGGTGAAGTGGAGCCGTTTGGTAATGAACATGGAAGAAGTAATCTTGTAAACAGCAAACCAGTACAGTAGCCTTAAACTGGACCATCCTATATGAAACTGGATTCATATGTGTGTGTGTGTGTGTATATATATATATATATATATATGAATGTATATGTTCACCCTGTAAAGATCAAGAAGTGAGGGCAATGGGTTCCTGGCAGTCTGCACTGGTAAGTGGACATTTCTGGCATTGTAGCTGTCTTTCTTTTGAGCTCTGTGCAGTGTCTAAGGGAAGTACAGCAGGTATAGATCAGTTTAACAGGGAGCTGTTCTGCAGGTGTAACTAAAGTATTTTTTATCATCTCTGTGTGCTTTGTTCTTTGTGGAATGTTTTCTGCTTCTTAAGAATTCACCTTATTCAGCTGAGCTTCCTGTGTAATATTCCCGGCAAGTCATTTGGAGTACTCTTAACTGCAAAGAAAATTAGTAGAGCTGGATGTTTAGTCATGAGGATTTTACTGCAAACATCTAGCTGAATTCATCAGTTAACTTGTAAATCAACCTATAACAAGATCTTTCAGTACCAGATTGAATCTGAAATTAAGCAGAAACAATTGTATTTGCATTGAAAATATATCCCAACAAATGGCTGGTTTCACTTCCAAATCCTTATCAGCTTGTGACTTTTGCTGTGTCTGTTCTTCTGTACTCCAGATATTCAGAGAGAAGAGGAAAAAGTGAAGCGATCAATAAAGGATGCTGCCAAAAAGGGTCAAAAAGAYGTGTGTGTGATCTTGGCAAAGGAACTGATCCGCTCTCGAAAGGCTGTAAGCAAACTCTATGCGTCCAAAGCRCACATGAACTCTGTTCTCATGGGGATGAAGAACCAGCTTGGTAAGAACGTCTTTTAAGTTCAAATGCAATGACTTTTCTAACTCTAGAGGTGAGGTCTGAGGTTCTATTTCCAGAATCAAGGTCAAATGCAGCCGAAGTTGGGAGAGCTGAGACCTGGATGCAGAAGGACAGTTGTTAAGGTAGCTGATTCCAGGGGGCCTCAGAGAATTTCCTCCTGTCCCAGCACTGTAGAGGTGAAGCTGTGGTGGTTCTGTGTCCCCACATCCAGTGGGGCTGAACACCTGTTCCCATAGGCACACGCACCCTCAGCGGTGTGTTTCCCAGCACTCATGTGAACACATCTGCGCACGCATACAAAGCTTTTGCACAAATAGCACTGCTGGCCCAATCCTGCGCTTTTTCAGCTGATTGGGATTGAGGTCCACTAGTGGAATATACACTTTTATATATACATATATACACATACACACACAAAATACATGGGTCACTCCAGTAGATGGTCTTAGAAACTCGGTGTGAGCTGGCCATCTCTCCAGCAGCTGGCCTCAAACCCTTCGTTTGCCCCAGCTGCTGGCACCTGGACCTCTGAGCTCCTGAGCTGTGTGATCCCAATCTAGTGGCTGGTACTCACACCTCTTACCTGACTTGCTGGCTATTTCAGCCCAATGTTTACATTTCTCCTCTCTYTTTCCCATAATAAGTTTCTTGTGTTCCCTCTCATTCCTCCAATCCCTTGAAACATCCCATAGTAGGCCTTACTCAGTCCAAAAATGCCCTTTCCCCTGCATCCCATGAGTCCTGTACCACTATAGGCAATACACCCCCTTCCAATCTTCAAGGCCCCCTTGACCCCTCCRGGTGGGTTTCCCCCCCAGAATGGTGGCAGTCAGACCATTGCGCTTCTGCCGAGTAGCTTCCTGGGGTCCCTGCCCTCTCGTCGTTCCCGAGATCCTTGCTGGGCCTGTGAAGTTAGCCCTTCTTCGGATAACCAAACAGCCCTCTTCAAGCCTGAGGGATGGAGGGACGTGAAAATCATGTGCCCTGGAACACAGCTCGCTTCAAAGCTGTCTGGGGCACGTTTTTATTATGTATTCCTGTACAGTGGGACTAGATGTCTCCTTTCTCCATATCCTTACGGGGCATCTGAGAGAACCTGCTGTTCCTTGTTCTGATAAACTTGCTTTATAGAGCTTATTTATTTCCTTCAGTAGAATTCCTTTCATCTAGTAAATTATAATTGTTTCTCTAATAGGAGACTTAGGACACGTAGTGCTAAGTAGAGCTGGGGGTGTTTGATTTCCTTGTTACGGATGAATCATAGAATTTGCCCTGTGGCTTACTATGTGGTTCTCGGCCTCCCCTACATGAGCCTTTGTGCTCCCCCAGTACCAGCATGTTCCTCCCTTATCCCCATGAAAATCTTCTGTTACAATAGACTTTCTGCAAGATTTCTTTCATGCCTTGCTACGTTCCAACCTCTAACAACAAAGCAGAAAAACAGAAAAGACAAGGAAGGTCTTGGTCACAGCTGCTTGGGGGAAGAACCAAACAGCACGGGCAGCTTCACTGGTGATGTCCTTTAGCTCACGAGATACGGGATGTGACGCTTATGTCCAGTTGCGTGCTGGAAGCTAGTTGTCTCTGACCAGCTCCATTCAGGAGGAAGAAAAGGATGCGTTTTAGTATATGGTGCAGGGAGGGGAATTGGTGTTGGTTTTGCAATACCCTGCAGGCCAGAATGGCAGTGGGGATCTGTCTCRTGTATCCAGGCACCCTTGGGTGCCAGGCTGTACAGAGGGACAGGAGAGCAGCAGGGAATTCCAGCCTCCTGGGGAGCCAGCTGGGGTTCAATGTAAGGCCTAAGCCAGGAGACCAGAGCTAAAGCAGGGCCAAAGGCAGGTGCAGACCCAGCTGTTGGCTTAGCCTGGCCTGTGTCAAGAGTTAGTGAAGGAACCACGTGTGACTACTTCAGTCAGACTTCCAGCTGTTGAGAAGCACAAGCGGGAGCTCCTCGCAGATCTCTTCTAGGAATTGGGTACATGTGGGTTGATACCTCCTTGCAGGGACTCCAGATTGCTCCACTTGATCATATAGGCCCAGTATGTTTATTAGAAGCTTAGTTTTTCTAATGGGGACTGGGGTTCAGCCTTTCCAGGAAGGCAGACAAGAACAAAAAAAGCATGATGTCCATTTTCTGAACAACATTGCCTAAACATTTTTTTTTCTTCCACATGGGAAGAATATAGTTTTCTGCTTTCTGTGATGCAGGGATTGTTCAAGCTTTTTTATACTGCTTCTTCACAGCTGTTCTCAGGGTAGCAGGCTCACTGCAGAAGAGCACAGAAGTTATGAAAGCTATGCAAAATCTAGTAAAGATCCCTGAAATTCAAGCAACAATGAGAGAATTGTCCAAAGAGATGATGAAGGTAAAGTAAGACTTAAGTAAACAAGGGGGTTGTGCTGGGTGCCGAGTGCTGTGCTTCCACTTTGGCCTGTTGCAGAGGCTCCTGCCTAATGTAAGGGTGGAGTTAATAAACAGGAAAGGAAATGGCACAGTAACAGCTAAGAGCTTCTCAGGGAGTGGGAGCAGGGAAAAAACCTGAAACAGTGATATCTGGAGCATGTTTGGTGTAAAGCCTTCAGGAGAAAAAGCCTGTCAGGTGGAGGATGGAAGGAGCAAGACCAGTTCCCATGGTTTGGTGACTGTAGTCCCAAAGGCTTGGGAGAGAMCAAGGCTGAACGCAGGATTTAGGCCTGTGCCCCAGGACTGCCTGTGTTGCTGAACTTTAGTCACACACACAAAAAGATTTCTTTGTGAAAGATGTACCACTGTAGTGTTTCCATCTTACAACAAAATGCTCTATTCAAAGTATTCTACTTCTATATTGTGGCCATTTACCCCACCCCTACCACAAACTTTTATTTCTTCTTCTGTATTCTAGTATTTTAAAGGTTAAATTGGCTCATTTTTTAACCGTCCTACTGCTGTGCACCAGAACAATTTGGCTATAGTTAAGTGGCACATCACGTATAAGATTGTTTTTWAATGTAGATATGTCAAACATTAATTTTATGGAATGTTATAGAATGTTTCGTTACTGAACCGTTACAAGTGTTCAGACATGCAGCAGTGAGGAGTAATAGCTCGAGGGACTGAACAGGAGGACATGYGTGTTTAGCCTTTAATTTTCCTGCCACCTTTCCTATCACGTACAGATAGGTGCTTGGGAAGTGTGCAAATGTGCTGGGCAGCTTTGTGCAGCAGAGCAGCCTTGCTTTGAAAAGCTAGAGCAGCAAGCAAGCAGCAGGCTTTGGGGTAGTTAAATGCCTGGATTAGCGTAAGCTGATCTTGAAAAGCCCAGTTCAAGGGGTGGGACTGATGTCTGTGACTGCCCTGTGACTGCAGTTCCCAGGGGCATCACGTGCTCTCATTTTGTTTGCTCCTAGGCTGGTATTATAGAAGAAATGTTGGAGGATACTTTTGAAAGCATGGAAGATCAAGAGGAAATGGAAGAGGAGGCAGAGATGGAAATCGATAAAATCCTCTTTGAAATAACAGCCGGTGAGTTTGCGAGACTCTGCCAAGAGTGGGGTCTTGCTCTTGCCATTTTAAATAGCAAGACACAGCGACTGAAACCTCCTTATATGCTGACTTAGCAATTGCAGCCTCCCTGTAACGTCTTTCCTTGACTTTGCTGATAGGCGAAGAGTGCTCCCAAAAACTGATAAATTGGTTTCTTGGGAAATGCTGGCTAAGAATTCTAGTGAGGTTCAATAAAGTATAAATAATATGTCAACTGCTGTCTGCTCAGTTCTAACACAGGCTTTAACAAATGAGTGGATTTTCCTAACACAATGGATCTGATGGTTTCAAGTGTAAGTGTGTATTATTACTGAACACAGGAAATCAACTCAGCTTCATTGCCTCAATTTTTAGGCTATGTTGAGATTCTTGGTTATAAAATGCTGTTACAGTGCCTAAGTTTTGGGTTTTTTTTTTTTCAGTAACTTTCAGCTTGCAATTTATAAAACTATATTCTACCCTGCTACACTATAGGCCAGTGACAGAACAGTCAAGAGTTGTGCAGAGCCAGCTGCAGTGGTCTGGTTGTCTTCAGCTCAGGGCTTGCTTAAAAAAAATAAAAACTGTAACACAGTTCTTATTCTTCCATGTTATCTCAACCAGAAATGACTGGCTAGATTATTTTGAATAGATGCACCTGAGAGCTGTTACTTACCAACAATTAATGCATACTAAGGGACCTTTTTCTGTTGTTCACAGGGGCCCTGGGCAAAGCACCCAGTAAAGTCACAGATGCTCTTCCAGAGCCAGAACCCATGGGAGCAACTGCTGCTGAGGATGAGGAAGAAGATATTGAAGCAATGCAGTCACGATTAGCTACTCTCCGTAGCTAAGGGTGAAGCAAATGTGTACAGGTTGCCTTTTTTTTTTTTGCAAGGGGATATTCTATCTTTGAAATGTAAAACTTTAAGTGAGAGTACTTTCTGTAATATATGCATTTTTTTTTCTTCTGGGGGATTATACTCCCAAAGAACTTATTGTAATATATTTCTTCTTGGGAATTGCATTCAACAGATTATTTTATCATTTTCTGTTTAGCCTGTCATCACCTGTGAGAAGTTATGGTGAAATGGCAATGGTGTTATGATGCTACAGAGTCTTTAAATATATTCCTAGGCTCAAGCACCATCCTTCCCTTACAGGGCACTTCAGCTTAATTTGCTACCAAAAACCTTAATGGTATAAAATCTTTTGTCTGAGTCACTACAAGTTTTATTAAAGCTGCTTTTTAACAGTTASTCCTTTGCATCAGTTAATTTGCATCATCTTAAGCTCTTTTCACAGTCCTGGTTTTTCCACAACTGTTGGTTTTTCAGCACTCAATCCATTTAGAACCTTCACAGCTTGCTTCAAGAAAARCTTTCTTTCAGAACAGCTGTTGAATAGAAATTCTCCTCCAGCTACATCGAGGCATCACATATTCCCTGGACAGTCTTGTTTAGCCCAGGCAGCATCAGGCTGCCCTGCCTGCTGGGTGGYATTCCTTCAGAGATGGGGGAATGTTTGCTTAGAGGACTTCTACTCATGCGTTAACAGAATGCGCGGCCTGSTGTGCACTGACAGGAGCGCTAATGCTTCTCCCTTAAGGCTGAGGATACAAAACAGTTTCTTGCACCAGAACAACTGATTGCTCATCTGTCTGGCGTTCTCTTCTTTCCCCTGTATTCAAATGACACMGTGCCTTACCTGCTGCTCTCCAGGACCTTCTCCAGAACTGTTTTGGCCTAGGGAATCCATCCTTGCAGGCAGCTATGCTCCAGGTAAATGACTGGAGAACATTCCCAGGAGGCACTGATCTTGCTCTCAGCAGGCTGCAGGACACATACCTTCTAGAGAACCATCTATGAGATGAGTACAAGCCCTGCCTGAGCCCCTCAGGTTGCTCTCTCCTTTTGGTCTTGGCCACCTTTGGTAGTGGAAGCACAGAAGCCCTGTCCATTGCTTTACTTCTTATTCACAGGTATCTTTAGAAGTTCTTACTTTAAGAGAAGGCAAATGAGTTCTGTGCTTACATAGAAACTGAATGATGGCTGACAGCACCAATAGATACACAAATCACAGGTTTTCCTTCCCTCTTCTCACAGCCCAGTCTCTTTGGGTGGTACAAGATGGCAGCTGCCATACTTCTACCTGAAGAGGAAGAGCACTTAAGGAATTGTTAATCTCCATCCTTTGTGGGAGAACAGTCAAGGAGGAAGGTGAAAACTACCTTAGACAAAGACCTGCAATGACTGAAGTCCATACAGCAGGGTGGGAGAGCCTGTGTGCCCCTGTCCCCTTCAGTGAACAGTGAGAGGTTGCTTTTGCCTTCTCTGCACCCCATTTTGCAGAGCTGGGAGCCAAGCTGGGGAAGAGACACAGTTTGAGGAGATCTATTCAATATGTTTAAAGTGATGCAGAATCAGCTGACTCAGGTGAAAGATGGGGCTCATCATTGAAAGCACTACACTAACACACATGATATTGCTGGACCCTGAAGTGGCCAGGCCTCTTCTGCCCTTGGCTCTGCCAAGTGAAGTGGTCCACTGCTTTTGCAGCCAGAGGGTCATCTGATCCAATGACAAATTTTGAAGTTTCAAAATTTGGAAAATTAATCTCAACCTCTACTTTTCTGGACTCTTCCAAACTTCTCCTAGGAAAAACCCTTTATGGTCCATCATAGCTGCTGAACATTTGTTATCCACCTCTGGTCATCTGCAAACCTGGTAAGAGCACACATGCTGTAACAGTACAGTAGCTAGCTTTTTTTTTTTTTGGAAGCAAACAGCTGCTAGGCAGAAGTCTTTATCTATTTTGTTACAACCACTAAAGCATTGAACTGTTGAAAGGAGAGTTTACTTAAGAGGGTCTGATTTTTTTAATCATCATAGCTATTACAGCCTTTATCCCACAGTCCTTAGTGACGGAAACGCTCATCTACTATTTAAAAAGAACGCAGTTCTAGAGTTAGAAGAAGAAGAAAAGAAGAAAAACCCGCCACCCCAGGAGAGGTGTCTCTCCTTCTAAGGAAAAGCTTGTTGCAAGACTAATGTCTAGACTCACAAAAAGGCAGTTTGCAAAGTAACCAACCCATTTGTCTCTCATCTGAACACATCAATCCTGTGAGAGCTGCACAAGTAAAKGGAACGACTTGTATAGAGGACCACCAAAAGAAAATGAACCCTAACTAACCCTGTAACTAACTGTTTTGCAACAGTAAGAGGGCAAGAACAGAARCCTCAGGTGTTATCCAGCAGGGTCGAGTTTCAGCCATGAAGTAAGGAGATGAGCACAGTTCACCTTCATGCCACTAGGTGGCAAATACAAGATCATCTCACAACAGACATCCTCAAAAGTCAAAATAGCCACAACTCTAATGTAGAAGGGTTGTGCACAAATCCAGGTATCTGTGACTCGCAAGCATTGCATCTCTAAAGCAAACAAGAGGATGGACAAACAGGACAGCTTGTTTCTTGTGGTTTAACCAACCAGAGAAAACAGATTAGAATGAGAAGAAAAGCATTAGAAAAGCAGTAACATTTTAGCTGAAGGATAGAATAAGAATAAATTGAGTAACAGCAAGAAAGTTCAAAATCCAGCTTCAACAACAGATGTATGTATGTGTGTATATATGACTCATTTCACTCACTGGGAGGTGAAATACCTTAGTGGTAGCTCCCCACAAGTACTCTAACTGGATACAAAAAAAGCAATTAGATTGATTTGGTTTACTTTACACTTGCTACTGCAAGAAAAAAAAGAATGTTTTAGCTAAAGCATTGCCTTGCCTTTAAGGCTATTTAACTAGTGGCTGTTCAAGGATAAAGTGTCAAATTAGCATTTTATTGTTTTTCCTTACAGAAGCCAGCTGAAGCAATTCAAAACAGGCCAGGCTATTTACTATCAGCTAGAGGTCTCAGCAAGTGGAAATGCAGGGAAGTTCAACCTAAACACAGCAAAGATCTGTAAGTGTTTAAACAGCATTAAAACTAGCCCAAACTAAATGAACTGGATCATCTGTGCCTGCACAAGGAGCAACAGCAGTGCGCTTTACCATCTCACAATTGCCTAAATTCCTCACCCAGCATTATGGCATTTTTATGTGCTGCTGAATGCGTCTCCTATATAGGCACAAAACATGAAGCTAAAGCCACAGGCTACCTCAGTTTGTACAGTCACTTAAACATCTAAGATCCACAGACCTCACAAACAAGAACACCTCCACTGCAGCAAGCCAATAAAGACAGGCTTTGGGAAGATACATACCAGGCCAGGCTGTCAAGGGTGGCACTCCCAGTCAGAGGAACGCATGCAGCCCATAACCACAGGCAATTTATGTTTTCATTTTGCTTTAGTTCTTCTGGGTGCTTGCTTTTGTCTCAATTTTGACATGATGAAGGAACAAATTACCTATTCACACTAGGCAAACTTTTATGAGCCCATTTTATTCTAACTTAAGAGACACTTATTCCCTGCAAGTCAAAAAAAGCTCAGCATCATTTCAGATGCTGAAGAACACAGAGGCAATTTCTCTGAAATAAAAGCTATTACCTGAAACAGACTTGGAACAATTAGTGCTGATTAGTAGCATGTAATAGCACAAGAAGAAGAATTTGCAGTTTTGACTTTTGGCTAGGTAGRAGGTTCCCCTCCTGCCTGGCTTTTTACAACCAGCTATCCAGTGTATTATTTCAGTTGCTGGAAAGGACCTTAAAGAACAGAAAGGCTAGCTTTCTCTTAGCTAACCTTGTTAGATGAAAGATACCYTTCCCACTCTTGACCCTTTTGCCTGTTTAAAAAATTATGATGCTTCCAATCTTGCTGTAAATTTTTAGAGCAGAGTGCCTTTGAAAGACTGCAGTTGTGCATCTCATCTCATACAGACTAGTGCCAGTATTGGTTGAGAAGCAGTAATCCAGCTAAGCCACACTTTGGTTAACTGAAGAAAAAAAACACTTAGGCACAGAATTATCACTAAATTCAATACCTTATGCCTTCAGGTTTTTCTTAAAAGCAGAGACAGTAAGATAAACAATTTGCTTTTGCATTTGAAAGCACTGCATCAACTTAATCACAATTTGAACAGTCAATGGAAGAAGCTGGGCAAGGAACAGTATCTGAAATAGAAGAATTTTATGTAGACCATTCAGTGTTAAAAACCAGAGAATCAAACATCAGTTCAAATTAAAGATCAGTTTCAAACAGAAGACATTTTTTGATTAAAAGTTTTTTTTTTTTAAACATTTAGAAATTTAAATACATTTACCTAAAGATGGTTAATCCCCATCTCTATGTTACTATACAATAGCTTAAAGCTACTTTTAAATGCTAGTTCTATGTTAATGTGAAATCTCAGAACTGCATTCTCAGTTTATTTTTACGTAAATTGGTTATTAAATTGGGTGACTTCATACTTCCTCCCACCCCAAAATAAAATTTAAAAAATTGGAGCTTTACAACATCTTGTATAATATTTTTCAAATGAGTAATTTGGAATAGTTTCCGACAGTTCTATAGGAGGTATTTTGTACAGTTTGGAGAGTAACTCCATATAAAGTTCTATTGCAACTGAGCATTCACAGTATGCCACAGTCCATACATATTACTACATATACATATCAGGTTTGTAAACATTGGAAGAATACACAGAACATAGTACCACAATCCTCTGGTACTGCTGAAAGGAAGATGAGGTAACATTCATATAATCTCAAAGTCCACAGAGGTCCTGACTGAATAGTTAAAACAGCTGCCAACGCTTCTGTTTCATAGTGTGTGGTTAAGGCTTTCTACTTTATGGTCTGCTAAGGCTGGATTCGTTAGCTCTCAGTATCCCAACTGCATCTTTAACTGCGTGGTATATGACATTCTTCACCTAGTAGGAAAAGAAATAGCATTTAGTTTTACAACTAAACAACATGGTTAGGGTCATTTTGAGACAATAACATAGAGAAAACACTTTGCACATTCTTCACACCTTCTACACATCCCATTCTGCTCTCCTTTCAGTTTAAAGGCACTCCCTTGAATGAACTTCACTTAAAAATCACTCACTGGGAAAACTAGGTTCAAATTCTAACAGGATAAAACTGTAAACTTTATAAGGAGAATATAGTGGGTTCAGCTAGAGGAAAACACAAATGGAAGGAGGAAACATTTCAAAAGAAACTCAGGAGAAGTTTCAGAATGCCTCCTTTGAACTTCGCTACTAAAAATCTGCAAGAGTCAAAAGCCTAGAGAAATTCCTCCTTAAAGTACAATATATTAAAGCTGATTAGAACATGAAAGCAGTTTTTGTTCTTAGGTTGTACAGGCAGCTGAGCTTAAGG
Organism: Rhea americana; assembly: GCF_003343005.1. Classification (NCBI taxonomy): domain Eukaryota; kingdom Metazoa; phylum Chordata; class Aves; order Rheiformes; family Rheidae; genus Rhea; species Rhea americana. The sequence continues at coordinate 4,658,202 of NW_028186546.1, forward strand.
GTTTTTTTTTGTTTTTTTTTTTTGGGGGGGGGGGTAGGATTCATCATAAATATTAAGTTACCTGCAGTTTATCTTCATGGTTTGTATGCGTATGTGACAGATACCTAAATTCCTGAGTGAGCCAGAAGCAATGTTTGACATGCTCTGGGGATACAAAGTCTTCTGCAACTTTAATACAACTGTACAAATTATGAACCTATAGAAAACAAACAAAAATTAGCCATATGTTCAAAAGTCTGCATAAGCGGCCAGTCTGTCTCAGTATCATTAGTTCTTGCCTGATGTGGAGCTCCCGCTGGAATGAAAACTACATCTCCTAGAAACTGTACAATTGCCCAGCCTTGAACTCCATACTCTTGATGGAGACGTTTTCTCAGAGATCGGTCCAAGTACCAACTTTGATCATGAATAGGATCGTGATCTACAGGATTTTCTTGACCTTGTTCTTCAGCAACCTGAGAAAACACAGGACAGGCATTATCCAGTAAAACTGGTATATTAAAGATGCACCTGGGGTATTACATATGCACACATGCCAAATAAGCTGAACACATGATGCAATTTACAATAAAAGCTTTGGAGTTTTACTCTGTTCTTGATTAATTTGTCAGGGCTTCATCATTTTCCATTTCCACTGTGATTAACAGCCTAGACACTTGGCTTTGCAGAAGCACTGCAAAGAGGGGGGATGTAATAAAGGCAAGTAATCACAATTTACAGTAAGGAAGTAGAAGCAGAAGGGTTAAACGACTCACATGTGTTCAAAATAGGAACTACTGTCATATGAGTGTCAATACTCCTGCAGCATTACAGCTNAAAAAAAAAAAAAAAAAAAAAAAAAAAAAAAAAAAAAAAAAAAAAAAAAAAAAAAAAAAAAAAAACACTGAGCATGGAACTCAGCAGGCATTTGTCCCGAGACCAGCACTAGCTAGTGTTTTCACTGACTAAAATAGAAGATGCTCACTGTATTTTTACAAGGTATCAGGCTAGGAGGCACTAAAGGTGTTCAAGAAGAGAAACTTTGGGACAAGAGAAAAGAGTATCTGGTGGAAAAAAGGCTACTAAGTATAAAAAAAGTCATCTGCCTAAGTATGTGACTAAAAAACGACTGGTTAGGCAATGGTTCTGCAGAAAGCAGCTAGAACAGTGCAACCTAAACCCAACTCAGACCTGAGTTCTCTTAAAGAAAAGTCTGACCATCTCAGTACATACAGTAACATACTCAAGACAAGCAGCAGTATTTACACTACTCCGTTGTAGTAAGGCCTCAGCTGCAGTATCACTTTCCAACTTTGASAAACAGATTTCAAGACAGAAAGAATAAGCAAGTCCAGAAAGGAGTTAAAAATGATCAGAGTTCTAGRCAGCATGATCTGTGTTGAAAGAAAGCGGATGTTTGACCCAGACTAGGAAGACTAAAGATGAACCAAGACTGTGCAAGTGAGTTATGTGCTATAGAAGYACACAAAAGCTTCAAGCTTCAACTTGCTACCCTCTTGAGATCATACAAGTTTCATAGTGTCACAGAATCTCTCTTGAACACAATTTAAATATTTGTTTCTAAACCARCTGGGAAAGAAAGAAAAAAAAGTAACAGCATGCATATTTGCATATTTACACACACGTAAGATTAGTTTTTCAGATGTAACAGCCTACCTTTTTAAGGAATTCCCGGATCTTCTCTGTATCTTTAGCAGCATAAATGTGCCACAGAGCTCCAGGTTTTTCTCGACTTTCAGTAAAACGCTTAATTGTCAATTCATCAGAATCGCCGTCTTGTATGGTTTTAAGCACTTCTGTTACAGAGTAACCACAAGCAGTTACACCAAAGGACCTTTCTCCCACCCACAGAAACAATGCATACCAAACACAATAAAGACTTTACCTTCTTCTTGATCAACCTGACCTTTGGGGATACCCACRTAAACCATAACATTAGCTGCATCAGACACATCTAAATGAAGGTTTGTCGTGCCGTATTTTCTATCCTCTGGTGTTATTAAGCCTGAAAGGAAATGGAAGTGCAGCCAATACATTAGTGAGTCAACAAGAACGAACCACCTCATGCCACCCTCTAAGGAGCACTATCTGAAAAGCCTGGAGAGCTCTTACTTTCCTCAGCAAACAACTGCATCATGATGCAGTATCAAATGATCTCTGCTTTATAGCCAGGGCTTTGCCCCACCACTTGGGAAAATACAAATAAAGGTTAAATTTACAGGCTGACACATCCATCTGTATCCACACCTAGCCTGAATGTTATATAAGAATCATGGTCAAGTCTTGCTAAAAGAAGGTTTCTTTAGTAATTTAGAAACATTCTCAAACGCTCTTGTCCTTTCTAAAGGCAGCTGTACTAACAACTACTGTGCTATAATATTTACTAGTCGTGATCTCTTTACTAGCTGTGACCATGCTTAAGGTTTTAAGAACCTTTTGGGCTACTGCAGATCAATAAGCCATGGAAAGAGTTACTCTGAGATTAAAAATCTAAATGACACAGCCCAGAAAGAAATGTCAGAAGCAACAGAATAGCAAATGCACATGGGCAGCTATAGGCAGTAGAGGGGTGTGTGTGTGTGTGTATTTATTTATATTATATAAATATATATATATATAAATATATATAATGTGTATATATATATTATATATATAAATATATATAATATATATATTATATAAATATATATTTATTTATATATATATTTATATATATATTTATATATATATAAATAATATATATAAATACACACACACACACACACACAGAGCAAGTCCTCTGAAAGACTGGGTTTAAGTATTATTAATTTGAACCCATCTAGACAAAAAAATTCCGCTAATATCAACTAAAGCCTCTGGGCACCACCAGTTCCTACGAAGAAGCCAAAATTAAGTTTTGTGATCAACAGGCTTAATCAAATTGTCTACAATAGCAGCAATTCGTTTAAATTATAGATTTGAATTCTGAATGTAAAGACAGCATGACTTTTACAGTAAGACAATTATTTACCGTATGCATTGTACATCTTGGGGCCCAAATCTGGTCGTACAAAATAGCTGGGAAGACGAGAGGCAAGGTTAAGCTTGCCACCTCTTCTAGTGTACTCTGGCAATGGAATATTCTTCATCAAATCATCAAACCTAAAGTAATACAGCAGGTTTATCGGACAATGGTACGCCATGAAAAAGGAACAAAACGGGTAAGGCATAGCACTGTGGTAGCTAAGGAAATTTAACTGAAATTTCATACTGAAACCTTGATGCTATTTCCTTGTGTCATTATCTTAGTATCACTTAGTGCAAGTCAGAATACTTATAAGATTAGCAAAAAAAATAAGCTTCAGCTGAACTTCAGATTTCAAAATGATTTAGGCTTTTAATCAATCACTGGTAATTCCAAGCATTCACTTTATTTGACAATGAACACGATGAGCTACATACCCATAAGCATTTGTCATAAAACTTACTTAGCATTTCCAGCTATGTCAGGCATCTTTGACAAATAGTTCATATGTGAGTTACTACTGCTTCTTAAAGCTGAAGCAGGTGTTAACAGTTCCTGCATTCTACTATCATTTTTTAATCAAACAAACAAACAGTTTCTTTGTAAATTAATACCTAGAAGGCATCATGTCTCTGAAGTCTTCTCCTGGAGGCCAGTCCTTAAGCTTCAGCACCATTGGCTCTCCTTCTTCTGTTCTCAGACGGCCTATTGTCAGAAGTTGACAGATATTTGTTTTTAATACTTTGTACAACTCAAAATACAAAGAATCAAGGCAAAGAAATTCTTATCTTAGTTTAAAATCGTGTTCCTTCTACAACTATTCATGTGGAACCAATACCACGCAGCTCCCCTGACACCAGGGTCAGGTATTAACACCAYGACAAATTTATCATGACAGCAAGAAGTTTTTAGATTAGGTATGGGACCTTTATCTGCTCCCCTSCCGAAGTATTTCCTAAAATTTAGCTTAGGCAAGTACTTTGTGTTTGAGGCTACAGCAGTTAATGATAAAGCCAAATCTCTTCAAGGCTTAAGTAACAGAAATTAAAGATAGAAGTGAGCCTTCCAGCTCCCAACTTTTTGCCTCAAGTACCAGATTCCAAAAGATTTGGTCAACAGATGAGTAAAATCAACACAAAGACTACCACAGAACCCCATGTGCCTTAGTAAGTATTAATTCTCCCTCAAAAAAGTTTGTTCCCAGAAGCAGAAACAAAAGGCACCTGCAAGCTGTAACAGCAAAATCCAACTCTTGAGTGTCAACCTCTACACATGCTTTTCTATGCTTTATTCACCTGGACAAAAGCTGAAAGGTGAACTTGTTGGGCTAGGGAGATCCCAAAATGTAAGTGTTTCCCCCAAAAGACTAAGCACAGCCAAACATGCTTCTGAAGGAGAGTCCTCAAATAAAAAACAAAATTTCTATCCAGTGAATCATGCTGCAAGCCTGTACGGTGAAGATGCACTGCACACACGCTGTACTTCAGGATGAAGAGAAAGCCTGGAACATCTTTGTATGCTGCTCTAGGCTGCTTCAGGATGACAAATTTACATTAGGGAGAGGTTACTGTTGCTGAATATCTTATCCACTGAAATGAAACAATAAATTTACACTACTTACTTGAAATATCTTCAAATCCATCCCAGAAATCTCCTACAGTAGCTCCAGTGATAATTTCATTGGTCCTGCAGTTAACCAGATCTACTTCCTGTTGGCCAAATTCTTTCCTAAAGGACTCTGGTCTCCAGAGTTCTGCATTTAATTTGTGATGCACTCCTGACACCATTACAGGCTATGAAGAAGAATACATATTGTAGAATTATTAAACACCAAAAATTCTTAATCCAGCCAGAACAGGAAATGCATAGAATGTATGGAACATCAAAACACAGGCACTTTGCAAATTCTGTATTTTGCAAAATGAATGCTCAGTCTGACATACCAAAATAATGCATTTGATCATCTTTTATTTCAAGCTGCAAAACACCTTTTTATTCAGAGTCAGAAGTTCAGCATTGTATTTAGAAACTGATCTGAAATACCAAAATACACATCCTTTTATCCAAGGATCTTTTCATTGAACAGTGCTCAGGTATTACATTTTATGAAGTTTTATACTGTTACTCATCATTGCAGTAARCTGGTATCTGCCCTTTGGTTAGAACACAAAATATATGAATTGAAAACGGGGGAAAAAAACAAAATCTTGAATACCTGTCCCTGCTTCCAGCATTCCCTGAAAACATTCCAATTACTTTCRTTGTTGGGATCCTGAAGACACAGCAAGCGGTTATCACATAACCAGTAGTGAGGAGTATCAAAACCCATTATAGTAGGCTTTATAGTCAATCCTTGAGGTTTCTTAGGTAAATCTGTAATGGTTCTATTTTGCACCAGAGAAGCAAAAATGTCATCAAGAATTTTGGGTGTACTCTTGAGACCATTGTCGGTCTGATTTAAAAAGAAGAGAGAACAAAAAAAATTGTCACTTTTCTGTTGTCTTTTCCCTTGCACTACAGAGTTTAAAGAATCTATACATGTAATATTGCAAAACAACATTGTCCTCTTTTGGAATTTTAAATTGAGCTCACAATCACATAGAGAAACAAAAATCTGCAGAACATCTATTCTCTAGAAACTTACCATCATTAAATGCCAATGCAATTTCTCACACTTGGTCTACAGCATTTTGGCATAAGACTCTGCTCTGATTTACATTTCAGCAACAATGCAGAAAACTGAAATGCAGCATGTAACAGGACTCAAGACCAACATTTACCCCACCATTTTGAAATCATATCTGTAAGAGCAAACAAAGCCCAGGAACATCTGAAGTGAACCATTTTGCAAACTGCATATCCAAAGACAGTTTCCCACCCACATGAAGAAGTTTTTAGTTCCACCTGTCAATTCCTTGACACTTCTTTTGGAGACTATCTAATGAACACATTGATCAATGCATCTGCCAGACACTACCCTGACTTAAATTTATCTGTGTTATCACTTGGTTCCCAGCCCCTCACCAAGTAAGTTTTGCTGATAGTACCATTAAGTTACCATTCAAGAAAACATTAAGTGGAACACTGTAGCACACATGTTTACCTGTGTGTATTGTATTACACACAAGTAATCTAACCTTGGTAACAAGTTAAACCAGTAAGCCAAAAATTCATATACCTTTCCTCCAGAAGAGTTCAACAGATTCCGCAAGAAACCCGTGTTGTTGTTGCTGACAGGTGTTAATATTGCACTGTTGAATGTCTGCAAGGCTGTGGCAGGCTTAGCTAAAGTAGGGAGTGTCTGAAGAGGCTTATTTTCGTTCTTTGAAACGGGGGTGAGGAGTTTCTCTAAAATGAAGAAAACAACACCTCTGAAACTGAAGCAAGGATTAATCCCCTGAACCACAACAAGTATGTTTTTTTTTCTCTTTATATATAGAAGTATACATTTCTTTATACAGATGACATTTCTTTTGCTCAACTTTCTTTGAAAACTTTTTGAAGTCTTTAAGATCACACACTTTAAAATGACTATCTTTTCAAACTGGACTTTCAAAAATATTTACATCACTGTAATGTTAATCCAGTTTTCAGTACTGGTATGCTAACCCCGCAAAATTTTACTCCCAGTCATTGCCACAGAACAGTTTCACAATATAGGCACTGAACTCCAGATCCAGCARTATCTTGCACTGAGGATGGTATAATCTGTCTGCTAAGATGAATCTATATTTTTCTGACCAATAACTAGTGAAAAGTAAACCCTTTGTGGTTACGCACATACCTTTGTTTTCTTTATTCACATTTCCACTTGTTAGATTTGATAGCCAACTTAATGAAGGAGAAGTATTTACTGAAGCAGCTTGTTTATTTCCAATCACTGATTTTACTGCAGGGTCATGTGTAGTGACTTGTGGGCTTACGACAAAATTGTTATGTTGAAAGCCAGTCCTCTCTCCAGCTACCAAGGTCTGAAAAAGCAAATTGAGAGCTTGATTAAACAYACACTCTACTCAAGGAGGGGAAAACAAACAGTATCAAACACATTTTCATTCTTTTACAAAAAAGCAAGCAAGCCTGGCTCAGGGTTCATAAGTCATCTGATCTCCAGAAGAGGTCAGTATTGTTTATTGCTATTGGCCAGAGACTAGGATCCAGCAGGAACTGGGGGCTCCTAAGTACAAGCACAGGCAACAGAGTCAGTCCCTCCTCAAGACAAGCAAACAGAGCAGAGTCTGCCAAACGCATTCTCTAGGACTGGTTTGGGAACCAATTACTATTTTAAGTCACTCTTCAGCAATTCTAGTGATAGTCAGAGTTCAGACCAGGGCTAAGCTAGAGGCCTTGTTCTGTAGATTTAAAACAAGCATCTAGAGCTCCTGTATTTTTTTCCTTAAGACGACAGCAAAAGTCTACTCATCTGCCAGCTCTAAAATACAGCTGCACAGGGRTTTAAGAGTCTCCTTGGCCAGCACTGCCCTTGCATCAGATATGTATATCTACATATCTTATGCAGTTGACTTATCTGTTTTTTTCTCCTAGGTGGTAAGTTAGCCAGAATACTGCTTCAGCCCATCATGCAGAAATCTCAGGTCAAATTCYCACTTTCTGCTCAAAGACCTTTCAAACAACAAACAACTCTGCACTTGTGTCTRCTTACTGTACTGCTTATGCCTGGTAAGGATTCCAGACACATGCCACATGACAAAAATGCCTCAAACTTCAACAAGCTTATCCTCACACAATCTGTGCAGTGATATAAAATGTAGTAGTATTTAACTAATTATACAGATAGGAAAGAGAGGTAGAAGGAAGTTTCAATACTGCTATTTGTCCAGGGTCACACAAGAAATCTTGAAAAACAAAAAACTGAAGCTAAGTCAGTCACAGGCTAACACTTCAACCACAACCATCTTTCTTGCTCTTCATGCTTCACATTCCTTTGTCTCTGCTGTTATCAACACCACCAAAATCACACTCAGCCTGCTTTTTAGACTCAAAGTAACACATTTATTTTTAAAAGTTTATGAATAATATGTAGCAAAATTAAAGTTATGTAATTTAAGAGACACTGGTTTCTGGTAAGTCTCCACAGAACTAAGTCATTAATTTGTGCTGTATTTTAGTAAAGTAGGAAATAATATATCCATTTAGAAACATAACAAATACACACAGAACTTTATCATTGCCTAATTAAGACTAGTTACCCAAATAACCTGATCATCTTTAAAAAAAAAAAAAAAAAAAAACAGTAAACTTCCCACCAGGGTCCTCAGAGAAATCATTGCAAGAACTGACTCAGGGCTCCAGTCATCTTTTTAGATGCTGCACGCATTAAGTCTCCAGGACCCAAGGGATATCCTAAACTCCTCAGTCATTCCGACTAGTATGTTCTTAACAGTTTTTATTTACTTTTTTTTAAACACACAAAAGTTCCTTCAATCTGATCTCATTTTCGCTTTAAAAACCCACCTCATCCAGCATTTTTCAAGGATTGGCTGCTCGCTGACATGTGTTTTAAAAGGACAGATTAAGATTCGCCCTAACACTTTCAAGAACAGCTGAACATAACAGATGACCCTGAACACAACTACTGAGCAACAACAACAAAAACCTACATGGTGGGGTTATCAGAAATGTCTGGGATTGGCATACCTACAAAATTAACTACTATTGGCTTCAAACAGAGGCAGACTGAGGCAAACCATCTATGGATATATTTCAGCTACAYATACATAGTGCGAGACAGTAGCAATACCTGTTTTGCATCCTCCTTTAGAGTTGGCTTTGATAGTGCCTTGAACTGCTTATTTGCACAAGGACAATTTGCCTTTATTCCCCATTTTGTTCTTACAGAGTGAACAATGTCACCAACATCATAGAGAGCTGAAGGAGAAGAGTCATTAATGAGCTCACATTTAATTAGAACATCCAGCATTCAACAACAGTGTGCATATTACACAGTTAAACAATAGTACAGAAACACAGTTCATCTTTAAATGTTGCTTTACTGTTTTTCATAAAGGTCAAAGATAATGAAATGGTATTGAGTACACAGACAGTTCCAGTCTTTGAACTGAAACCTTTTGACAATAARTATTAAGCTTTGGCTAACTTTATGGTTCAAAAAGCCCACTTTGTACAGTATCAACACCATACAAGACAGCAGAAAGCTTGCAATATTTTTTCCTCCCAATTAAATATTTAAAAATACCTTTTCCAGGAATTATTTGTGTAGGCATTAAATTCTCTGGTTCATGTACCTGCCCCTTCACACATTTAAACCAGGAGAAAGTATCTGATTCATCATCTGTAAAACATAACCATTGGACTGTTGAATTAGTAAGCCTTTCATCTTCCTCTGGACAGCAGCCATATATTCTAATATAACTGGTTTTGTTTGTTATTTCAGTAGTAGACCCGTAATGTTGATAAGACAACTCTTAACCTTTAAGTTCAAAATACAGGTTTCCTTCCCCCACCTCTCTGTTTGAAGTAGTAACATATATTCTCACCTTGATGCAAGCTTTTTTTCCTCATCCTGTAACAGTCCACGCACACACCAAAGCCACACTTAGAGCAGACCCAATGAAGGTTAAAGATTGTGGTGTCACAGACATCGCACATTTCTCGAACTCCACGAACTGCACGCTTCCAGGCTACTTGTCCTGTAGATCAGTCAAAATGTAAGTTTCAACAAAAAAAAATCTGTATGTTAAATATAGTTACATCAGAATAAGTATTTTAATTACACCAGGATTTTTTCTTTTCTTTTTTTTTCTTTTTCAGATCCACATTCGGACTCGTTTCTGATGACCTGCACCTGACCTTCACCACAAGAAGCAGATCATAGATCAACCCACCTGGGAAACACCATATTCAACTTCTTGCCCACCRGGACCTCCAGGTCCTTCTCYGCAAAGCAGCAAACTCATTTCACACTTCAGTTTTCTAATTTTGTCTTTCTGTGCTCATCTTGGTCTTTTACTTCCTCTCCATAATCTGCCCCCGCTTCYTCTTTCTGTAGGCTTCCTTTTCACACTCTGTGGCTAAAAATCTTTGTGACTTAACCAAACTTCTTTCTACACTGATCAATCTTCCATCTCACTGGGATAGTTTTGCTTTTGATTCTTCTACTTATTTGTTAAGGAACTGCCAGCTCTCCAAAATCCATTTCTTCCTTGCATTTGTCCTCCTTGAGATTCTTCCTACCAGTCTTGCCTCAGGGACTACTACTTTGACATGATTCTCCCTTGTAAAGCATTCCAAATTCTTTCCTCCTAGTCACTCTTGCTCAAGCAGCCTCGTATCTCATTCAGTAGCCTGTTTCCTAGAGTTTTCCCACTAGTAATACTTCATTTTAAACTCTTAAGATGGGTTACTTGTGATAGGCAGCAATTTTGCAGTATCTAGCAGGGTACTGAGAACCAACAGCTTTACCTACACTTTCAAAATGTTAACTTGAAGATAAAAGGGCTGACCCTGATGCACAYCATGCAGTGCAAAAAGGTTGAAATGTAAATGATCTCCCAAGATGCAGTACCTGAAGAAGAAAGGACCAACTATTTTTTTTTTTTTTGCTCTATCAGACACATTAAGATTGTAACTACAGATGCAGTTTTTTTAAAGGTCAGCACTAAAATCTGATTAAGATTTTGCATTTAAGTATCATCTAAACAACATTGTTTCTACCTGCCAGAGGTAGTACATTGTAACAAAACATTTTGACATTTTATAGAAAGGGCCAGTTTGTCAAAGCCACAATTTTTATGAAAAGGTATCATTTCAGTTTAACTCTGCCAAGGAAAGTTTACCAGAGTTTCAAACTGAGGGGTGAAGTGGGTATGTGCAACTCAGTTTCCTCCCATGTTAGTTGAGTACTTTGTTACTGAACTGTTCAAAGAAGAATGAGTATCTAGATTACAGAATATTTCTTTTCTTCCTCCATTCTCAAGAATTTAGTTCCCTCACTCTCACTAACCTGTGCTATGAACAATTAAACAGGAATTCATAACATTTTTCCACTGAAACCATCTCCAGAACTCACATCTTCTACAAAACTCTCCCCTCCACAAAAAAAAAAAAAAGCCACCCACACCCAAGTGAAAAAAGCCTTCCACACACCCTCTGTTTCATCTACTTCTGAAAGGGTTTTGGTATTTCACTTTCAATCTGACTACGGATGCTCTGTCTCCACAGGCCTGAACTCATACCAGTGCAAGTGAAAAGCAAAGCAGAGCCTGTGGACTTCAAGTACTCCAGATTAAGGCCCCACGAAGTTCAGCTGAGGAACATACTGGAAGCAAGCATTTCTGAAAGACCTAAGTATTYTCCCTCTCCTTTTGAAGTGGATTCAAACCAATGTTTTGTTTTGTTTTTTTTCCTTCTATTCAAATCTTGGGAGTGATTGATAGCACTGGCATTACATAGTCACATCAGTTTATGCAGAGCATTTCAAGTCTTTAAATCATGCTGCATCTGTCATATAGCTGCAACAAAACAAAGCAAAAAGTTTGAAGAGTCATTTTACTCTGGAAGCAAGATCACAAGGTTCCACGTCTGTCAGCTCCTATTTGGTACAGAAACATTCCTACATGGCTGAAAACCCGGCTTCTAAGATGCAAGGCTTGCCCTACTTGCGATAACAAAGCTCTGCAGCTGGTTACCCCAACAATACCATCTCTTCAGTCTCTCTATGCCCAGGAGGGCTGTATGAATATCCAGTTGAAAGAGTTCTACTAGAAAAATACAGGCAGCATTAGGTCCATAATGCAGAAACAACAAAATAGGATCAGAAAAAAAGCTTCCCCTTTGACTGCAGAGATTCCGTTATTTCATTTACACACTAAAAATAAAATAAAAGCAGTAAGGCAGCTTTTTGTTTTGTAGTTTGGGGGTTTTGTTCTTTTCCTTTTCACACTTAGTTTAATTCTCTGCAAAAGAAGTAGTTTCATAAATTCAGAAAAATCTAACATAGAAAGAAGGGTAGAACTATGGTTTTTTTTCCTCCATGAGCAAAGAGTTATTGAAAATTCACACTAGATCTTCACCATTATTTCTACTGCAGAATAAAGACTGAAGTCTTAAATGAAATTACCAAATGCACGCAGTGATTCACAGAAGCCAGAAGCTTAAAGTTTCACCTAAACCTCTTAAAATACAGATTATTTTACTATAAATGGCTCTTACTGTGTGGTTCAATTGTAGACATAACTTCCTTTTCAGATATCACCAGTTGACAGAAGTGGTCTCCGATGTTGGCTAGGATATACTTTGCTGTGTCTAGATCTAGGCCCACAACRTTTTTTGATAAAGGTAGCCACAAACTAATAGCCTCAGGGTCATACTTATTTGGAGTTAGGAAGCCTTCTTCACGCAGTAATCCATGTTTATTAAACTGTAGCCTGTTGAGAGTGGAAGGGATAAAAAACCCTGTCATCTCAAGTATTTTAGTTTCCATTCATTCCAACAAGTCTTGCCTAAAGGATAAACATGCACACTGTATGCCTATGCATGTAACATAACAGCTAAAACAGATATGGGTAAACATACACTTGACATTAGTGTTAAGTGCTAGATGAAAAGAAAGAGATAAATATTTTACTTAAAACTATTAACAGGAGTTCTGCACATATTTCCAGGAAGCTTTTTAATAAATACCATAGAAGAAAGTTGACTTCTGATGACAACTTGTGCTCCCTACAGTGCAAAAATGTGCATTGGCAATTGAAAACAAGACAAAAATTAAGACTTTCTAAATTTCATGTTCATAAAGCAGGTGGATTCCCCACTCTAGTGTTCTAAACTGAAATATTCAGCTGCTTTGAATTRCAGTCAATGCTAGATTTTTAACCCCTGAAAAGATGAATTAGCATAGTTTGTTATTATTCTAGTCTCATGTTTTTGAGCATTTCAACTCATGTCAGATTACACCAATAATTACTATAGTAAAACTATCCAAAGAGAAACAGGAGACAAATACAGTAAAAAAGCTTTTTTTTTTTTTTTTTTTTTTAAGAATTTTGCAACATTTCTGCTTTTACTTTTCTCTCTTCAAGCCTACAGGATATATCTTCTACCTGGAGACCCACAAGGCGGCCATTCCTCTGAAAAATAAAATCAAGGATCAGGAAGCTTCCTGTCTTCCTTGTGATAATAGGGATTTGTTTTTCCTCTCTAACATCATGAGTATTATCTTCTTCCCCTAAAAGCCAGTCCATGCCTCAAAGCTTAAATTCCTAGTGAAAATAAGCAGTAGCATGCAACATCTTGTCATGAAATCAAATAATCCATTAAAAGAAGGATTTTTATAGAACTTGAAAACAAAGAAAAGTACGTGTTTAAAATCAAATGCTGCAGTTTGGCAACATCTATACCTGGGCTTACTAGTATGCTTTATAAAGGTTTTTAAAACATCTGAAGACAGGATACACTTCTACAGTCTACTATTATAAGACTGAAAAGTTAAATACCCAGTGACTGACCAGCTCAAGAGCCAGGATCCCACAGGGGGATCAAGATCYGCAGATCAGGTTTAGAAAACCAGACAGCATTCAGCAGTCACTGAATTTTCTTCAGAATTGCCCCACTCACTCTCATCATAGCTGCCCCTGCTTGAGCAGGGAGGTTGGACTGTATGATCTCCAGAGGTCCCTTCCACCCTCACCCATTCTGTGATCTCATCCTCATTCACCCTCCTTGAGCACACAGCAAGCACACTGATTAAACATTTCTATGTCAAACCTAAAGACAAATTGGCTCAGGCTCTGAAAGTGTGAACAGGAACRAAAGAATGGAGCAACAATGTAAATTCAATGCTTTATCTGTCACTAYTCCATTATTCTTGCAAAAAGCCCCTGGCCACTTATTCTAAATCCTTCCACAACTGCAGATAGATGTAGGAACATTTTAGATGTCCAACTTCCAAATTTTTATGGGATGTGCATGGAATCTACTCTCCCACTATCTCCATTGCTGTGTTGTAGCATGGAAACTAAACTCAAGCTATCCTATTGGTATTCAGCACAGAGTATCAAATTAAGCAGCTTAAAGTCCTGACAAAGTATTTTCTATCCAAATGAAGCAACTGCAAAGTTTCTAATAGCTAGACAATATAGGTAACCTCTTATCCATTAGCTATATGGACCTGTAATTTAACAGCTACATACTAATATCTAGTAGTTTCGAACTAGAGACCTAAATGGGACCACACTGCTATTTTTTCATTTTGACCTGGAAAAGGTGACAAAAGCTATAGTTTAAAAAACAAACACAAAAGCACCGAACTCAATCATGACAAATTTGTTATTCACATTTAAAGAATATCAAAAATCTACAGCCAGTTAAAACTGCTCTTACCTTCTAAAGTGAAAAAATCGGCAAAAGACAGTGGAGTCTCTTTGCTCTTTGTTCTTTCGGTAACTGTCCAGGCGGCATTCCCTGCATTTATGCAAGTGAGGTGCAATATTATTGCAGGAACCATCCTGTACAAATGCTTCTCCACTTTGCTGCAGCTTCTTCACTTTAGAAGCATCTGCTAAAATTGACTTGCGAACCATTACTGCAGGGATAAACAAGTTTTACTAATTAGTTTCTCACACAAAAGTGAAAGCAGACATCTTTAAAGGAAAGATTTGCATCAACTTTTCCTATAAGCCTCACATTACACTGAAACAAACTTATCTTAAAATATTTGCAATTGACAAACTGCTTTTCAGGTCAGTAGAAACTTTTTCAAGCTGTAGTCCCACTGAAGTCAATTTTGGGACCCAAGCACCATTGATCTCTCCACAGAAGATCTATAAAAGTCTATATAAAATAAAAGTACTTCTTCAGCTATCAGGGCTGAGCACAGAACAGACCAAGGTGTGAGATGACTGTTTCAGAAGCACTGAAGCCAGATGTGCAAACTGACCATTGCTCAGACCTGTTCCTCCCCTTCAAGATACAATGGATTTCAGCATCTTACTGCAACAGATGCCAAACTTCCRTCTTCCTGCCCCACTGTAGGCGAGATGCAGCAGGGCACAACCATGACTACCTGGCTGGCTGTTTACCCACACTAATTATGGAACAGCACACTGTAATCCAAGCCCAAGTAACACTAGACTAGAAAGAAGAGGTGGAGGTATAGAGAGATTCCCAGAACCCAGGAAGCTGCACTGAGGCATAGGCAGCATCAGGAGTCCAGCTCCTTAAACTACGAGCCTTCCCATTCTTTGTCCTAKCTGGAAAACTGAGCAATAGGTAGAATTGAGCTACAGAAAAACACTGRAACAAGGTTGTTCTTAAAAAAGTATTAGTATTTTGTAACCTCTTCTGCTTTCCTTTCTTGTATATGTTTTGTAGCAATTTTATTTCTAGGGATTAATGAACCAACTCCAAGTGATATAAAAGAATTGTTACATGCCTTTTGTAGAAGAATCCACAGATTCCTCAAAATCCGTATCACACACAACTGAATTACATTACTAACTTTGTATATGTTAAAGGATACTATTGTATATAGCTACACAGAAACTAAGGACTTTGCAATGATAGGAAGCTTTAAAAATACTTACCATTATCCTGGATTTTACTGCTTCCAGTCCAAATGCTTTCATTTTCATTTCTCTCAAAAATAAACTCATTTGAATTTCTTCTAAAAGCAAATTCCATGTCTGTACGTTCCTCAATCCTGTTTCCTTTGTGGCTGTTCTGACTATTGTAATTGCTTTGTGATTTAACGCCAGACTCGGTAAAGGAGATAAGATGAGCATCTGATGTTGAGGGTCTACAATCCAAAGTCCTCTGCAGTTCAACAGCACTACTGACTCTGGGTATTGCTATGGAAGAGTTGAGATGTTGCAACTGCTTCGCAGAAATGCATTCTTTTGGAAAGTTTGTMGTGGACTTGATAAAAGGTTCTTTCATATTTTTTATGTTGGTCAGTTTTTCATTAACTGAGTCAATCAAAGATGAAGATCGTGTGTTTATCAAAGAGGTATATTTACCATTCTGATCATTGGGATTTTGTATTTGTTCTTTACATATATACTCCACTTTAGGAAAGGCAGTCAGAACTTCTTTTGATGGTTTAATTCCAGCATTAGGACAAGAAGGATGTGTTTCTGGCAAGCTTCGTCTACATGTGCTGAAACACATGACATGCGAAACTTAAATGTCCTAAACAGACATCAGCTCCTCAAATCTATTCACATTTAAAGCTTGAAAGAATAAAAATTTAATCCTTCAATCTGAATTCTGAAGTTTGGGATGTTAAGATTTTTGTGAAATTAAATAGATTTGCTTTTTGTTTAAGTTGAACAGGAAGTTACAGCTATAAATACACATGTAAGCACACAAGTTTAGGTATGCAGTTACTGTAACACCTTCTCTCACATCTAAGATTTTTTTTCCCACGCAACGGCTTCATAACAAAATACGAGTTAAGCCGCAGTCAAACAACTTACTGTGTTAAACACACTCTTAAGCAGGAATGCTAGTGAACTGCAATATGCAAGAAATTTTAGTGATAATGGTTTATATGGGCATTACAAATTAATATTGAGACAGTGAAACTGACCCCCATATAGAAAAACATCAGGTGATGATYTTTCCTGCATTTATTTTGCAGATACTATGCACAACAGTAAGTGAGAAAAATTACACTTTCTTTTAAGCCAAARCAAATTTGCCTGCTATCATGGTGTTTCTACCAGGTATGTTCATCTTTGTGACAAACCTGGGGGCATATGCACAGTATTCCAACCCTCAAATTCTGCAAGTTAGTAAGGAACTGTAGTTCACACTTCGGAAAATAGGWACATGATGCAACGCATCTCCTATAGTCAGGAGATGGAACAAAACAGCCTTCGCTTCAGGCCTCAGACCCCCTTTCCCACTGTGACAGCGGAAGTAGAGATTTTTTTTATTTTGTACATAGATGGTAGACATTTACTGGAGAGAAAAATGCCTTGACCACAGGACTGCTAAAGCTAGTTTTATAATGAAAATGCAGTATCAGCTCTAATTATTTCAAGGAGTGGGAAACTCTACACTGGAAGAGTTTGGCAATTTGTAACAATTAAGCCCAATGCTTTTCTCTGCCAATGTTAGAGAGTTCAGTTACTACATTTTCTAAAACACAATTCCTTACCCCTGAGGAGTTTCTGCACCAAGATTGGGAGGAGAGTTAGCTGGCAGGGGCAAACCTTGATGCCTTTGGTCTTTATTTGCAGGAGTACATCCTAGCAATGCTTCACCAAACACTGTTGGTACTGACTGCACATGTCCCTGATTGGGAGAAACCTGTAAGGGAGATTTAACGGTTATCAACACTTTAACAAAGAAAATACTGCTTCTCAGGATTGAACTTAAAAAGAAAGTACATTAACACACACTTCCTGGTATATGTTTGATAAAATCAGTCAAAGTCCATTCTTCACCCAGTCCCTAAGATAGTAAAACCTCAGTGTCCTTTTAAATTAGCAGTATATTAAAGTTTGTAGACTTTATTTTCCCAATTCACCACACAAATTTCTATTGGCCAGGGTGTGTGTGTAAATGGTGGTTAAGTGGTTGGAAGCAACATTAAGAAGGTGTAGAGATGATAGGAAGATCTGTTCTTAACTACCAGTACAATCACAACACATCTTTCTACATCAGCAGCAATCAGAATTCCGAAGTAGCTTTCAGGTCTCATCTGAAACGCACAGAGAAGATTAAAACTCAAATCAGTCTGATAGTTTTCATCACAAAAAAAAAAAAAAAAAAAAAAATCTAGATGTGAACAAGCTAAGAATTCAGACCATAATCTCTCTTCCACATTAGATTTAGAATATGCAGACTGGCTTTGTATGCATTGAGCAGCCTGACACAAAGAATTGCTGTGTACTAAGGACGTGAAAGATGTTAAGGGCTACATACAAACAAGATACTGGAGCAGACTACAGCTGCTTCATGCTGTCTTGCTGCAGACACACTCTTCCACAGCAGCAAATGTAAGATGGATCACTTTTCATTGAGGACTCTTATCTTGCACTTGCTACCTCAGGCTGTATCTCTGTGAATCTGTTAAAGATTTCTAGTAACAACATCTAGTCGTTAACTAGACCCATGTAGCACAGGATTGGCTGCAAAGCAGCCAAAAATAAGTCAAAAACAACCCACCACTCTAAAGCTTGATGAAGGCTGTTCCTGCCTAAAAAGCAGCCTTTGGCCTGAAACACTGGGACAAAATTATAAGGTAAGATCACAGTACTGTTTAGCCAAGCCATTGCTCTTCATTTACATTTCTATACCTACGTTATCCAGATCTTCCTTTGGCCTTTGAGACCAGTTTCTTGGAACTCAGCCATACTTGGCAGGTTACCCACAAAAGGAATTTAGATAGACAGGGAAGTACTAGAAAAATAATTTGGCAACTTCTCTATTAGAACAACATTCTTCTAGTATGCTGTGTGCCTAGTTTGACTCCTCAAAGCAGGTAAGCACTGCTATAGGTTTGGGGTTTAAGTACAAAGCATTTAAAACAAGAACATAAAAAACAAAGGCTTACACTTGAGGACACCCCTTCCCTTCCCCTCTCCAGGATACATGACTGAGCATGCTAACTCCTAAGCAGGACAAAGATGCAAAAAAAAAAAACCCACAGTTTAAAAAGCCCACACAACACACTAAACTTCAAGGCTCAACTGTTTTTCTCCAACTAACACAAGGCTTTACTCATGCCTAGACAAGTTTCAGAAAACTCAGATCCACCCAGGGATTATGTTCACTGTTCTTTTCTATCTAATCCTCATTTAAAATTATCCCAATGTAAAATACAACAACYGCTGTAAAACAGTCACATATAGCATAGTAACACATTACCTCAGGAGAAGATCTTGTGTGTTTAGCATCAACACATCCACCTGTCTCAGAAGACTTCCTTTTCATGCCTCCATTTCTTTTAGATTTATCTGAAACAGACAGCGATCAAGATTAATCTATTTTAACACAATGTTGTTGCTTAATATCTTAAGTATGAATAATAATGTATCTTACCACATTTTCCATTATTGTCATATATGATTTCAACATGAATTAACTCTGGATCAAGTGTTTTTAAAGCTGGAATCTGGGAAAGGAACAAAAACATGGAAAACTAATTTCACCAGCAGCATGAAGCAATACAGAAGCGTTTTGAGTTAACAGACTATACTGCACTATACCAATCCCTATCTATATTTCTCTACAATAAGGACAGAATCGCAAATAGTGGGAGGGGAAGTATACATAAAGGTATCCCATCCTTTTCTCATCGCAGCTTGCACAGCTCACACCAACTGGTTCTTACCTCCTGACAGTCAACTTCTAGAGTCCTTGTAGCTGGATTACCATTTACAACAACTGCTGTAAACCACTGGGTAGATGGATCCAGGCTATAAATTCTGATTCTTGAACCAATGATATTTTTGCCACCTTAAAAGAAATACACACACACACAAAATGCTTTAAAAAAGGGACCATGAAGACACTCACGTTATCACGGATTATGCAGCTATCAGCATGAGTTTATCAACAGTACTGCATGTGAGAGGCAAGTACACAAAAACTAAGAAGCTTGAGAACTTCCACATAAGACTCAATTAGCTGAAAGAAAAAAGAAAAAAAAACAAAACCCACATGATATAAGTACATTCCAGCTACTTCCTCCCCTGGAATAGGTCAATAAAGTTTTCTGGATGTTAAGACATGCAAAGGTTGGGCTGACCTTCAAATTTCAGCTAGTGGGACAGATCAGAAGACTTGGAAGAGGAGATTCATTGATTAGATGTGGAGTTTTACCATCTTTACAGAATAAGAAGTGACAATTTCCAGTACTATTTTCCTTTACAGAAAGGCAAGACTCAGCACTGGTGAGGTCACAGTACTCATCTATATCCAGTTCTGAGCTTTGCAGTGAAAGAGAGATACGGAGCTACTGCAGT
>NW_028186546.1:4678267-4687077 GCF_003343005.1 Rhea americana
GGAATCTCAATGTGTATAAATATCTGAAGGGAGGATGTGAAGAAGCTGAAGCCAGACTTTTCAGTGGTGTCCAGTAACAGGACAAGAGACAATAGGCACAAACTGAAATGCAGGAAGTTCTGTCTAAAAGAAAGCAAGCTTTTTTGTACTGTGAGGGTGGTTAAACATTGAAACAAGTTGCCCAGAGAGTTTTGGAGTCTCCATTCTTGGGGATAATCAAAACTCATGTGGATAAGGTCGCGGRCAACCTCCTCTCTGTGATCTTGCTTGAGAAGAAGGGTTTGGACCAGATGATCTCCTGAGGTCCCTTCCAAACTCGACCATTTCATGATTCTGTAATTCCTGCACATGCAAATGTATGACTACAAATACACCTGTATGAACCAGTAACCAAGGAACCAGAGCTGGCAAACCTAAAAATAAAAATTAACTTGACCAAAAGAACCTCCAAGTAATCTATGCATAAAGTTTTGCAAGTTTCTGAACCAGCAGCTACTTTAAAAGCTATAAGCAGCTTCCACAAAGTCAGTGGGAACTGCTACCCATCTGACACTTTCCTGAAGTCTAGAAGCATCAGGCCATCCACGTTATCTATATGTACCTAAATTATGCACTCTCTCAGAAAGAAAATGTGACGCTGACTTTTCTATAATTCTTCACATTTTACATTCACTGCTGTGAAAGAAACTACATAGAATCAGTCTTAAAATAACAACATTTTTCATCTCTAAAACAGATTATTATAATTTACACCATCAGTATGAAGATTTGCTTTTTGACTTGAAGCTTTATCCCCACAGCTTTCCACTACTTGTACCTTGTACCAAGCGGGTTTCATCCAGGTGTTTCTTAACCAAAGCCTGAATTTCTTCATTAATATTTTCATCATCCATAAGAGGAAGCCTGGAACTTTCCACCTCCTATTAGGAACAAAATAATAAAGTTGGAATTAAGGATAATGCTTCCGGATTAACAAAAAGACTTAGGAATCTTTAGCAACAAGGCTGGCAGCAATTCAGGTAAACAAGTCACTCATTACTCTATCTTCCTTCAGCTCACAGGATACTGCATTATCAAAAAAGACATCACTTCTCTACTGCTAACTTGGAACTACCATCAGCAAGCCAAACCTGAGTAAGCCCTCCAGGTTCACTTCAACACTGTTCTGAAAACAAGCTGGCTACATCACATTAGCTTTTTTACTTGGTAATGAGCACTAAGTTTAACTGAACCATTCATCTTTAAGTTCTTAGAAGCAGGAGATGCACATTTTCTAAACAGTCCTGAGCACATGTAAGTACAAGTATTTTATGTTTTTATTTGAACTATGATAGCAATACCAGAATCCAGTCCAGCTCAAGATGCCATTTTTAAAAGTTCATATGAAAACAGCGTGCTATATCCAAAATATTGGTCATGATTCAGTCATTACCATGCATTTATATATATTTATATATATTGTTATCTAAAACAAGTCAACTGAAGATACTTAGAATCAACTCTGAAGTGCAAAGTTTAAAGCAAGTTCTTAAGGCTAAGAGGGACAAACAAGAATTTTTATTCATCAGTACAAGCATCACTGGTATTTGTAAAAGGCAGAAGGCTCAAAAAATCAGTAGTAAAGGAACTGCTATTCAAAATGCTAGAAAAGCTCCTTTCTCCACTGCAATATTGAGGTTAAACCTTCCATAAAAACAAACTCTTCTGCCTTTGAGGCAACATAAGCAAGGTGAAAACACACAACTGAAATTTAAAGTGATTCATTAGTTTCTCAACATGAAAGCAGCCTGCTTGCTGCTTGTTAACAAGTCAAAGTAGAATATTAATGTTGGAGCTTTAAGCAGTCCTTAACACAGTCCATCTGTTACTAGTTTTACTCAGATTGCTTACAGGTCATTATCATAGAAAGCAACATTACATCATAGAATTGGTAAGGAGGTCATCTAGTTCAGCCCTCAAACAAGTGGCCCATACAGGGACCAAACCCACAACCTTGGCATTATGGGCACCACGCTCTAACCAACTGAGCTAAACCTAACCCCGTAACTTGAAAGTAGTTTTCTAAATGATAAATCCTTTATCATTACTCTTCTTCAGAATCCTTGACCAGCCAATCAAGCAGAGCAATTCTTCCAACCTGCCTCTACCTAATTTTCATTGACATATTTTTATCTTGGTGCTCTTTAAAAGGGACTTGATATTGGTAGTATGCCTTCATTCAGAGCCACTTTCTCTTGCGCTTGTTTCAACTTGTTCACATTTTAAAAAGCAGGATGTTGCTTAAAATATGCAGGAGAGTACTCTTACTTTCAAGATTAATTTAAATTCAACCACCACAGCAGAAATGAGGGTTATTTTGCATCCTGCTTTAGAGGTCTCCTCCCAAATTCAGGGGAGATCAGTAAAAAATACATTATCACAAAAAACTGTTTAAAAAGAAAAATCTACAAAAACACAAAACTAAGCAACTAATGTTAACTGATTTATTACGCTTATTAACACTCTTACCATTAAATTAAGCTACCTTTAATTCAGAGGTATCCACCTTCCCCTCTCATGCACTGGAGACAGGGAAGGGGAAAAATTTTCCCATTCGTTCCTTTCAGGCATAGTTAACTAGTTAAARGGACAATCAAACTTTAATTGGTACTATCCATATAACATCTTACAAGAAGACCCAGAACATAACATTGCTCCTGAACGTAACAGCTTTTGGATAGAAGTTTGAGTCTCATCATCTATAAATTCAGCCATCTCCTTTATAAACTGCCCACCTCCACCACTGTTAGGATTAGAAGTGATGCATTTCTATTAACTAGGAAGACTTATCCTGCAACTCCTTTCACAACAATGGCACTCACGTTCTCTTATCAAAATGAAAACCATTTCAGATTACCCCTCATGCAACCTGGACTCAGGACTGTTCTGATGAGGACAATCCATTAACCTCACAAATGGCCATGTACTGGAATGGCTTACAAAAGATAAAGCCCACACACAATGCTCAGAACTGATATTAGGAATTACAGCAATATTCCAAGTTTGCACTGGCCTAGTGATTCAGCAATGAATATACTACTTAAAAATGAACGATATTTTGGTATTTAAGATACCTTGGGTTAATATATTCTAAACATTTATGTCATACATTACCTGAATAGGTGTCAAAAGCTCTTGAGAAAGAAAAACACATCTTTCTTCACCAAGATAGCGTACTGAAACCATTGATCCCAAACCGGCCTTGTCCAATAACGATTTGTACGTCTAAAAAAATAATAAAAATTCTTAGAAATAGAGCAAGGTTTATCATTTCTCATTTGCATTTGAGTTAAAGAATTATTTTAGTTTTGCATCTATTCCCCTATTAAGATATTCCTAATAACTTACTAGAGTATCTTTGAAATTCACCATTTCATATAAAGGAAAGAGTGAAGAATTCAGTTCAGGTCATTGTCATTAATGATCTTTGAATGAGGAAGCTACTAATATTAACAGTGATTAGAGAATTGTGGATATGTGTCTTTGAAGCAACTCTCCTCATGCTGGGAGTGTACAGAATAACTAGCAAATCAATCAAGGCCTGCCCCAGGGCCTAAATGTGAGTTTTCAGAACTTATGTAGCATGTTGATATATACTGAAGCCTTAGTTTAAACATATATAACGAGTTACATAACCTCAAAATTATTATGCTCCAGTACAATGATATAGTTACGCTCAGGTGTACCAAAGCTTCTATGAACAGCAGAGAACCAGAATTTCCCTACCAAGCTTATGAGCTCTTACCAACGTGTATAGTATTAGATTTTGCCTTGTCCTTTGCTCTGAATAGGGAGGCATCAGAGGCCTAGAACGTCAGAAGTAGAAAGAACAACTCGATCCAGGAAACATCCAGGAAAGGTGAACTTGTAACTCATTTAATAGGAAAAAAAAAAAAAAACCCAAAACATGATAGAGTCTGCATCTGGGTTTCTGAAGGACTGATCAAGAACAGAAAAAATTTGTTATTTTCTCTTCAGTTATAACAGCATTGGAAGTGGGGCATAGGAGGAGCAGAAATCTCTCCAAGAGTGCCTGGACATTACAAAAATCACACAGAATTATTCTATTTGTCAATAACACACCCTCCTTTATATTGGAATCAACAAATTGCAATCGGGATTTAAAACAAAACCTTTTGTGACCCCCTCTTTCCTTCCCCTGTACAATGCGAGTGGTGCCTCTTGCAAAGGCAAACTCCAGGACTGTGCTTTACTTTTTCCTACATCATTCTTCTGCTAAAGCAGCTTTGTAACACATGCTGCACATTCTGATGATTTAAGCACATCAAGAAGGAAATCTTTTACATAAAACAGAGCACAAGTATCCAGTCAGGACTATCTAAATGCATGAAAAATGACAATGCCTAAGCTTAAATATGCAGGTTTTCAGAATATCTGTATCAGCAAAATCTACTAGAAGAAATGCTGACAGTAACTTGAGGGTCAGGAAACAAAATAAAGTACTCACACCACACACACACACTTCCTTTCTCACCCTAGTTCCAACAATTTAGATTAGCTTTGTTTAAGACAAACCTCAGCTCAAAATACAGCAATATGAATTACATGGCACATGAATTATGTGGCATACTTAATATTTAGCAAAGTCAAGAGTACCAAACAGTGACTGCAACATTAACACAGCTGATGTACAGCAGTGTACATCTTAGTTTATTTCACAACTGTTTGTTTGGGTAGCAACATCTGAAGCAGTCAAATTAAACTAAACTGGATAAATACATTAACAAAGAAATATTCTCTGTTCCATCTCTACTGGCTGATTTATGTAAACTCCTAAGGCTGGCACTTACAGTAAACTTAGTTCTCCAAAGTGTAGAATAAAGCTCAGGTTTTTGTGTGTCCAAAATCAGATCTCACAAATGACCTGTGGCAGACAGGCGCAAGAGAGTCATTCAGATTGTCTCAGATCAAGAATCTCTGAAGAATTAACAGTACTTGAAAAGCCTGTATCTTCATCTTAAATGCCAATTTTATGCTATCTTCAGAAATCTATTATTTATTCCTTTTCTCTTCATTCTTGAAGACTGTGTCATGAAAGAAAAGCATAACAGCAGAGGGAGAAGGAATTAAAAAAAAAAAAAGTGTTGTCCATAACAGTGGTTATGGGTGGGAAGCAAAGTCAAAAATACACCCCTGGATCTCAAGACACAGCCTACCAACTTCAAATGCTTACATGTAGAGCCTAAGTTTTAGTTGTACAAATAGTTTTAATCTCCCTTCAGACTACCCCATGGGTAAACCACATACCATTAGTGAAGCTGTATTTGAGAAATTTACACTTGCTTTGATTTTCATAGTTCCTTTTGTAAGGAAAATGCTTTCTATTGTTAGGCCATAATCACAAGTTAGGCCAAACATATACTTACCATTGCAGGCCACTGGACAGGAGATACAGAACTGGCATGATACCTTCTTTCAGCCAGTACCAGCTTTTGCTCTACCAGGAATGCTTTCATTTTATGGCTGTAGACCTCTATCCATCTTCTCTTCTCCCACGGCTCATCATCAAATTCTACACAAACCTACAAAAAGGGAGCAAAGGGAAGGAGTAACTAACCCATAAAATTCAAATGTATTGAAGATAGAAAAGGATAAACAAACACGAAATTATCCAAAAAACTTTAAAAGTACTTACATTGCAAGTATGATTATTGTCTTTCTACTAAATAATTAAGTAATCACTAAACTGTTCTAGGCCAACTAAGTATTTTATAAGTGAGAGTCAACTTTAACTGGTTTGTCATCATTCCTGTTGCATAAAATACATTAATACTCCCATCTATGACCTTTCCACCTCCTCTGCTGTTCAAGGAGGGTTGATATCCATCAGCTCTGCCACCAATATTTACAACCAAACAGGAGGAAGGAAATAAAAACCAGAAGAAATAGTTGTAACACCAGAACTTTAAAAGACTTTGTACCATAGTAGTAAGCACATTTTCCACACACTTTTTAGAGTACCTGAAAATACAAACTGTTTTTCAGAAATACTTTAAGGGATATGACTCCCAAAAAGCAATCATAGTTATTTTATTGAAAAGACAAATGACAAAACGTCAGAAAAGGAGACTAAGTTATATATATGAAGGTCATTTGCTTCCTGTTTTTAATTGGCTCGTAACTTGACAAATCTCTGAAGCATACACACAACCTTTTGAAGAATAAAGCAGTTGGGGCTACATGGCAAAAACATGGTAGCTTGGCCAATTCACTTGGAATGGTATTACCACTCTTTCATAGGCAAGATGAAGAGATGAGGAAAGAATAAAAAAACCCACCACCACCAAAATTGCTTTGTCTGAATACATGAAGTGACTTGGTAGAGAATACTATTCCCAGAATAACCTGCCTTTTCCCATAAAATACCACTGTATGGTCTAAATATAACATTTAATTGACTTTTCTCCAGGGTAAGTTAGTTAAGTGAATCTAACACTCCCTTGTGTTTAAACTTCCCTCTCTGTAGGGAGAGGTAAGCAAACACACATACACAAACAGAACAGCATTACTACAGACAGAAGGGTCATAAAACTAATGGATGATAACGTCAATTCAGTCATTTTGAAATTCACTGAAACAATGAAAGATAAGCAAATAGCACAAGTATCAGAACCAGAATGGCTTGTTTTGTCTGTAGTATCAACTCTGCACATACAGGAGAATACAGTTGAGAAAACACTTTCTAATTTAGTTGTCTTTTATATACCATTAGGAACAAGCTACAGGAATTAAAGTACCATTTCAAAGATTACATTTCTCTTCTCCTCTGGAGATTCTTTCAGTGCATCACTATTTCTGGTCCTACTATACATACTGCTTTCACAGAGCTGTGAGACAGAAAAGGAGGTGGTATGCATTTCCATGCAAGAGCTCTTTATGCCTTGATTGTCTGCTTCGCAACTTAACACGTTTACTGAAGAATGCATTAACTTAATCTATTCTAGCAGAACCGTAACCACTTATGAAGCTCTCAATAAAGCACTGCAAAGTTCTCTACAGCATCTGCTTCTTCTCCTTCTAAGCACCCAAGAAGGTCCTTAAGACCGTTCTGCAGCGACATCCTCCTCGCACTAAGTAAGGCTTAGACACATCCCAGGCTGCCATACATGGGGAAAGCCCCACCTCTGCCGCAGAGGCACAACAAGAAGCTCGGCCTCTAAACAATTCAGGACTCTCCATAATACGTCCAGAAGTTTACACATTCGGGAAATGGTTAGAAATATTTCAGGTTTCTTCTCGTTTGAAAAGGGACATATGCTTACTCAGTTTATCAGAGCTCACAGTTTTCCCCTTCTCTTTTCAACGTGAAGAATTTTTAACCAAAAGATTTGGTTCTTGTTGCCACCTTCAGAGCCTGTCACCAAAGCCACATGTTAAACAAGTGTAACAGATCCATATGATAAGACTCCACCACTATGATCAAGTTCTGCTCTCTGCAAATAACTTTGCATACTACAGTAATTGTTTAGACAGGGTTGAATAGTTTTTACCAGCTATGGCTGCCCAAGAGCCCAGTAAGAACTTCAGTCATCGGTAAATCCTCTTGATTTCCACCCAAAATATATAGTTAATAAGTTCCAGTAAGTTTGCAGTAGTTGACTAAGCATATAAAAAAACCACTAATAATCATTATTAAAAAGCAGCCACTATGCAAGAAGAGTTTAAGGAACCTCCAACAGTTGGCGTGAGTGTGACATGTCTGCAGCGCTGTTTTAAGACAATAGAAATGCTTGTTTACCACTAACTGCTGCAAAGGGCAAGAAAGAGGAAAAAAGAAAAAAAAAAAACAATGATCAACCCCATCTGAATATAAACGTTTCAGTTTCATAATTCACTGCAGCCTCTGAGAGAGGGAGTGATTCACCAAAATCGCGCCTCAGAAAAATGCAGAAACGAAACCAAGGCAGCGGAGACACAACACAAAACCGAAGTTTCCAAAATGCCGGTGGAAGGCAACTAACGCGCAAAGTCCGTTGAGGTAGTTTTCTGGCATTAGCATAAGCACATCGGGGGTTTACCCAGAGGGGTACACACGTTTTGAAGTAGTTAAGTCTACTAAGCAGCACGCACTCTCTTCCAGAATTTTCTCCAAAATATATATACGTACACACACACACACACATATATATATATAAAAAACCAGATAGATAAACACGGGGAGTTTGGGGCCGCAGCGCGAGCCCTCTCGTCTCGGGATGATGCCTGGGGAAGTTCCCGCTTACCTTCAGGTCCTGTTTGGATATGTCCGTGTGCGAGACGGCCCGGATCCTGCCCGACTTCCAGGGCCACTCCGCGACGCGGCCCGTCTCCCACGAGCCGCCCTCCTCCTCCTCGGCCAGGCTGAGGAACCTCTTCCCCACCAGCAGCGACCAGCTCCCCTCGAGGCGCAGCACCATTTTCACTCATGGGGGAGGCCTCTGAGGGAGGGAGGGAGAGACGAAACCGCCAGGCGGAGAAAGAGAAAGCGAAGCCGGTTTAAACGCGGGCCGGGGGGCGGGGGGGGAAGGAGCGGTGGCTCCTTCTCCCTCAGGCAGCCCCGCGACGCCGCTCTGCCCACGGCCGCGTTGATTACCGCCTCGGCGGGGGCGGGCGGGGAAGGAAATACCAGCGACGCGGCCCCGAGCCGCTTCCCCTCGGACGCTGCCCCCCGACGGCCTCTTTGTTCCCGCCCCGGAGGCGAAGCAGCTGACGGGGAGGCAGGGAAGGAGGCGGCGGGGCCGAGCGCCTTCCGGACGCCTCTTCCCTTCCCT
>NW_028186546.1:4687272-4704175 GCF_003343005.1 Rhea americana
GCCCCAGCAACGGCCGCCGCGCAGAGCGCTCCGCCGCGCCGCGCCGCGCTCGCGCCCGCACGCACGCAGGCACGCACACACCCCCTCGCTCCCGCGCCCGCCCAGCCCGCCCCCGTCGCGCCTTCGCTCGCTCCCATTGGTTCCTCCACGGGAACGGGGCGGAGCTCGCGGCGAGCCTCCCGCCGTGATTGGCTGGGGCCAGGCGTTGCTTGAGAGGATGGCGAATTAACAAAGGTATCCCTCCGCAAAGCCTCGAATAGAAGAGTTCTCYGGCTCGCACCTACCCACGAAGACCTCAAAGACGGGGCCAAATGGGAAAGTAAACATTTTATAGCTTATAGCGTGCCATTAAGTTTTTATTTCCTTCTCTGACGCGCTGAGGCTTAAGCTATAAGGGCTGCCTTTGGMGTCGGCGGAGGGATCTGGCAGGCARGCGGTGTGAAAAGACCGCTTATACGTGCGGTTCGCGGCGTACTCAGATATAGCACAGGGGGAGGGGCAGCTGCGGGGCGCCGCTGCGCAAGCGCACAACGGCAAGGCGCACCTGCGGGGGCGCTGCGGGCGAGCTTCTGCGCAAGCGCACTTCCTGCAAGGCCCGGCACCTGCTCGGGGCCCGGTCTGCGCGTGCGCAGTAGGGAGGGCGGCCGACGGGCGGCGGCGAGGCGGAAGTGTCTCACCAGCCACCATTTTGTATGGTGGCGTTGAAGACTGAGGAGAACTTGCAGCACCGGCAGCTGTGTAGCTGCAGGCATTGTGGGGGAGAAAATAACAGGTTCTAGAGGTGTTTTGGGAATATGTCAGGCTTTGGAGAAGCTCTAGTTGTAGTTGAGCTAGTTTATGTCATACTATCTACAGGCAAATGTCTTCTTCCACCTCACATTCCTCCATTTTCTGCATGCAAGACCTGCACATTATTATGAAAAACTGTGGCCATGATAGTTTAACTACTTAATCATTTATAGAAAAAAGYGGTACCCAACTATGCTGCAGCAACCCAACGAGACACAAATACTCATCCCCTACCACAAGATTTTTCTACCAGAGGRTGTGGGAGGAAGGAGAATAAAACCAGAGAAAGTACCCAGGTTGCTGAGTCATCTAGTTTACTGGAACGTCAGTCTTCTGCAATGCTCCTCCTTGGGTTCCTCTCATCACAAAAGAGCTCTGAGGTCAAGAAATCCCCTTTTAACAGCAGYGGGGGCTCAGTCCTGCTCTGCCACTTCTGCCTGAAGACTGGATACTCCTGCTACATCCTGGTCTCCTCCTCCATTTTCTCAAACCAACCTYGCTTGTGCTGAATGCCTTTTTAAAGCTTTTCCTGCTATTTTGCTTCAAGACTCCACGGTGACTGCTTATTTACTGCTACATTCAAGCAAACATATTAGTGTATGAACTCAAAAGGTGCAAAAAGGCCCTGCTCGCGGTGAGGAGCTGGTTGTTGTCCTTCACACAAAAGATTAGGCAGCCCAAATTCCTTTGTGACTTTTAAGAGCTCTCCAATGGTTGCTAGCAACATCAGACAAGTGTTACGCAGTATTTTCAGCAGTAAAAACAAACACACAAAGTTGGATAATAGAAAACAGTCTAGTAGATCATCAGCTACATATAGCCCTGAGAAATACTCATCAGCAGACATTGAAAGGAGAAAGGTAAGTTTTGTTCACAGATTTAAGAGCAGATTTAAATTTCTAGCACATATCCTGGAAATACAAATTGAATTTCAGATAAAATATATTTGTATAAAGCCAACTACACTTGAAACTAAATTCCTTCTTTCATTGTACGTATTAAACTATTGTAACAGTTGCTGTACAACATACTATACACATTGTTGTACAGTGTAGGCATGGTATACACCCCTTATTCAAAGCCCTTGTATTTTATCCTTAAATGCACTTTGAGGCAAAGGGCAACTGGTTAATACATAAAAAGGAGCGTGAGGCAACAAGGAAACAGTATTTAGTACAATAGATCAGACTRGTGATGGCATACCCATTGGCTAATGGTAAAAATTTTCTGTAGATACTGTAATAAAGGCTTTAAGGGGAAGGAGATTTGAAAAATAGCAATGAGGGTTTTGTGAATGAGCAACTCCTAAATGCAAAGAGAATGGTTAAAGAGTAATGTTTGAGAATTTACTGGGTTTGGGTAGGTACTGGCCTAGAGGGCTGAGAAACCTAGGTAAACTTTAGAAGATCAAGTATGGRATGCTAGTTAGGGTGACATGGTCCATGAATGACCTTGAAAATAGACTTATATTTAGAATGATAGATAAAGGAGCCAGTATCAGSATACAAAGAGAAGAATTATCAAAATGCTCGGCAGCAAAAGTGATCTTTGAAGCAGCAACRTGAATGTACATAAAGTAAAATAAATTAGCAAAGGTCAGAACAGAAGATGGTGATGCAGACAAAGTACAACTTGAGAGGAGTCTGGACGAAAAAACATGCATTCAGTATATAAACAGCAGCTTTCAGTCATGAAGGAATGGAGGTATTCAAAGCCCAGGGACTGGAAGTTGAAGCCAGTTAACTTAAGATTTTTTTGTTTTGCTTTTGCAAGRAAGATAATTAAYTCTTTGTTTAACTTCTCTAGAATGCTTCATCCGTTAAAGAAGTTGAATCAGGACCAAATATCTTTCAAAATTATTTAGCTCCTTTAGAAGTTAYAAATCTGGGGTAACCAACAAAGTCCTGTGTCAAGAAGTTGAAGAACCGTAACATTAAATTGTGGCTATCAACACCTATGAATTTGTTGTCTAACTTTACAACAAGTATAATTYCCAGTCCATGTGGCCAAGATTTTAACCTTACACTTCAGTGAAAAAAAAGCTTGTGTTTTTCTACYTGTTTGTTTTTATTTTTTATTATTATTTTATTGATTAATGATTTTTATTCATTTATTTTAATGTTATTTATGAATAAAAATATGTATTATTTATGATAATTATTATTCTGTGGATACAGAATAGTATCCACAAGAACTTATGTCTGCTAGAAAAATTATACATGTTTGTGTGTGTTTATTCACTCACACGTACTTACACTTTGTGTCAATAAGGAGAAATATGGTCATGTTCAGAAATAGCTTTCAAACGAACCAACTTATGATAATGGCATAGATACAAGTGTCTCACTCTGGATTATACACATACAGATCTTCTGTAACTATATCATTGTGCTACACACACACTATTATATATATGATTATATATAAGTATATATAAAAATGTGTTTATACACACACCGCTAGAGAAACACATATGACATTTAATATCCCTTTTGAATGTGTATGACTTTACTCAACTACCATCCAAATGCTGCTTCACAGATTATTTTCTAGCCTAGTGTTTTGATCATATTACTTTTTCTTTGTATCTCAAGAACAAAATGCTATTCAAGCTACCTGCAAAACAAACTGTTCTGTAAATATGCATRACTGTGATTAAACTATAAAGCATCTTATTTCAACCTGTTCTACTGCCTGCAAGGAATTTTGTACATAATTTTTATAGCCAGCTTTACTGGCTGGGGTGAAATGCTAGTAAGTAAGTCTTTAGCTCCTATTTAAGAGAGAAGAAATCTCTGCAAGCAGGTGTTCTTTAACAGTAACTACAGAAAACACTTGAATAAATTCTACATTTTAATCACTATTTAGTAAGTACAAAAAGTTTCTCTTGTTGTTTCCAATATTACTACTGAAAAAAAGGGCGGAGGCTGGATGAAGAGAGATTTATATTAACAATACAAGCAATTAAACTTTCCAATAGCTGATTTTTATAACTAAAAGTTGTGTCTAAAAATTTCCACATTCATGAATTTAAGCCTAGTTCTCCACATATAAAATGTAGATGTGCTATTCAAATATTTGTGTTTGAAAACTAGGTTCCCACTATCAATAAGTAGTTGATACCACCAGTCAGACAGTTTGCACTTTTTATTCAAAGTACGGCAGGTGGCTAATGTTAATTATCAAAGTGCACATGTTCTTCGAAGATGCTTTCTCTGATAACTGGGGGCAAATTATTATAGAGGGCTCTCCTAGTGGAGGCTAATTTGCTTTCCAGTGCTAGCTGTCAATTAATAGGGCTTAGACTTGTTATCACTTCACTGTAGAAACAGGAATTTGTCAGAGAAGTTTTAGGATAATGTCRGGATACGGTGTTAGGATTGACTCTTACTGACTCTGATTGACTCTAACATTTAATGATTTAATTATTTATCTGGATGTTAACTTTTATCTGGGGATTGGGATTAGATATTAAAATTTTCAGATTCATTCTAAAGTTAAACAGATATTCATAGATCAAGTGATGCAATAACCCGAAAAGAATAATCATAAGCAAACCTTCAACATCAAGTGTGGTTAGTAAACCCATACTGATGTMTTTCTTTGGCTCTTCTAGATGAAGAAGGGCTGCTTTGGAATAAAAAAGCTCCTTTCTTATAGGGTTTATTATATTATCAAATAATAATTCAAAGAGTTCATGATATTGTTCTTCAATTAAAGAAGACAAATCAATATTACCTTGATTTATATAGTTGAATCAAGTCTCAGTGACAACCAATATGGTAGGAACGTCTCAACAGTATTGCTACCCATGTGGAAAGAGCCACAGAAAATTAAGTAAAGCTATTCATTAAAAATTAAACCACTTTATTTAGTAAACTGAGGAAAATTGTTCCTTGTTAATTAGCTTTACTTCCAAAAGCCAAGGACAGACTGAAAGCATGTCATGTTCTGCATATTCTATGACTTTACAATGTCTAGGCTCCTTCATCATTAAAATAACATAACCTGGATTTGGCAAAGACCAGTTAGCCATTATTTCATTCCATTCCAGTGCTAGAGAGATTCTTCAACTTTATTACGAAGTGCTTCCTTATGTCTGTTTTAGTTTTAAACAATTTTCTCTAATGATTGAGCTTCTTCCCTTGAAGAAAAGTTGTTCCTTTCTCTACAGGATCTCACAGGAAGTTTCTGCAGCTCAGGCTCGTGGGCTTGTATAGCCAGGTGTCAGGTCAGTAAATCCTAATCTATTTGATATAAATTTTATTAATACTGTGTTTGCCTGCTACATACCTTCCTAGGATAATTTGGACAAAATTTGGAGTGCTGCTTTTTTTCAAAAGCACATCTGTATTGTGTTTTCATATCATTTTCAACCTTGGTAATTCAATGTAACATTTTTTGACAAACTGTTGAAGACAGGGAGAAGTAGTGAATATTATGAATTACAAATATGTGCAATTTGGACAAGAACATTTGTTGTTCTTGAATGTATATACACTAAAAAAAAGGCTCAGCCTTTTGACTCGGATGTGAAGAAGGCACTCTAGAGTGATCCTCATGGGTAAGGTTATCTGTACTTGAATCTTACTGAATGCACTGGAAATCTGTCTGCTCCCCAAAAGATAATGCTGGCCTCTTGGCTATAGTTCTTTTGTCCTGCCACTTGCTTGCTCTCCTTTGATTTGGAGCAATGGGTATTTAGTGGAGAGCATTAGGTGTTTTACACGCTAATATAGTGACTCAGATTCTAATAAGAAAATATGTAATCATTCAATGTCAAGAGTCAGATGAGTTTTTTTTTTTTTTTTTTTTTTTTTGAAATTCTGCATGTGGTACCTTATACAATGTTAGTAACACTAGAGTAATGTAGTAGAGTAGCTTTGGTATCACTAAAAAAAGAAAAGAAGAGAAAAAGGTTAAAATCCTAGATATTGGTGAGTACAAATTTTGGTGATTTTGGTGAATACAGAAGAATTGGGAATATTTTAAAATTGTATGTTGCTAAATGTGACCTGGTTGGTATAGCCCAGAACTGGGAAACAGATCTGGAATCTAACACTAAGAGYGTCATTAGGGATATAATTTAATTCACTTCATTCTCTGTAAGATGGGGATAACTATAATCATTATGAATTACTTTGTGTTGTGCACCTGAAAGATGATGAGTATTCTAGCTACTAATTAAACATTATTTTAATCCTCAAATTTCCTTTTCCTTTTAAATTTTAGCAAATGTGTATGCTCTCAGAAGCTAAGGGGGTAAAAAGCATGACTGTGAAGTGGCTGCTAAGAGTTTTTCTCAGAAGATATTTAATATTAAATTGGGATTAAATGAGTCACCTAATACAGAAATAGGGACAATGCAAGAAAAATGTATAAGCAAGAGCAGAGATTTTGAGTAAAATATGTTCAAAGCAAAATCAAAGTAGCTGACAAAATCAAAGAAGCTGTCTTTCAGACTAGCTTCTGTCTTTCCCATACTCTTAATCCAGAGGTACTGGGATTTCTCAGCAGCTTATCTAGGGAGAGTGAGAAGTKATGGTGTTGTTTTAAAAAGTAGGTACAGCTATTAGTTAGAGAATTGTTACTCATGCTCTTTCAGTTTCATCTCTTTTGCCTCTTCCTCATCACCGTCAGCCCAGCACAGGGAAGAATGGACAACCCTAAGMCACTGGGACCACAGTGAGTTCCAAAGCAGAGCCCACAGTGCAGATGGCAATTGATTCTGGAGCTGGMAATTGTAATGTGCTTCACTGTATTTATCGGTACAAAACCCAGGAGTAATTTCCTACTCTTCTGTGTTAAGCTCTCCTATTCAACTACGTGCCAGCTAAACTAACAGTGTCTTTTCCCTAAATGCCCCTCTTTGCAATTGTCACAGGTTAGAAGCTGTTCTCCTTGCCCTAGACTTTGGCAGTAGAGATTTGTGCCTAAAATTAGAACAGTAGTTTTAAAGCAAATTCCTGACTCCAGTGAAATCAGAAATTTTRCCCGCTGATTTTTTAAGAGATCGTATGTTAAGCCTGTCTTTTAATAAAAGGAGGAATGCAAGCTATCTTGTCTCTCATATCTTCTGAAAAGCATTGGTAGGCACTCACTTCCCAGGATCTAATGCCCTAATAACACAATTATCTGAGTTTYCCAAAAAAGGAAACTACATTTCTGAATTTCCTTTGCAGAGGAATGTAAGGCTGTGGCATAGATTTCTAGTGCTGCTTCTTGCTTTTACTTYCTATGCAGAAAGCATCACAGAAAAGTAAAATTTACAGATGTAGTTTTCTATTGAGCACATAAGAGACACCTTCAGTTGCTCCAGGCTGTCCTCTGTTCTGCCTCACGCTTGGACARTTAAAGAGTGAAGGGAAACTTAAAACTTGTATGTCTACCTTGGGGCAACTTGAGAAGAATTTATCTCAGAAACGAGTAGGAAAATATTTTAGGTGATTGAAGATAACTGATAAACCTAAAGGGAATTTTATACATGAAATACTGGAAAAACAGAACTGAATAGATCATTGTAGGACTTTGAAWTTTAGAGGGTATGATTATATATTATGTCAGATGTTACTTTTTCTGACATGCACAACTGAGATGATTAGCAGTTACACATCTGGTTGCAGCAGGAGTAGGATATGTCTTACTTTGTTAAAACATATAGGTCACAAGCTGCCATTASAAATAACATATATTTAATGAATTTCACCTACTAGCAGGCAGCTAGTTGTCTAGGCTTACTCTGTAGGGAATGAAGAGAAACACCTCGAGAAGGAGATTGATACTAAAATAAGCATCTGGAGTAAGTGGGGCAAATTGTCCCTTAGARATGTCTGTTTCTCTCTATTTGCTGTAGATGTCCGTGATTATTGACTTAAACTCAGCCCTTGAACTCTTAGAGTTAAAGCTGACCTTGATACCAACGTAAGATGGGATGAATTCTGTGCTTACACTTTGATTTAGAYGTTATTGTCCAAATTAAGTATATCTTGAAACAATTTTTTTCTTAAGTGAAAGCTACTGCAAGTGAATGTTAATATGAAGCACTAATAAACTACTAAGCAACACAGTGTATGTTCAGCTTTCACAGTTTTTCAGTGGTATAAAAGGCCTTATGAATTTTAGGATAATAATCTGTAAAGACAGGACACCCAAGCATCTGTTGTGGCCATAAGGATCATCTGAGAAGGAAAAAGAAAKAGAAAGCTTTATTTCTGAAATTCATTGTTTTATTAGAATACTTTAAAGATATCTGTTGTTTGTACATGAAGAATGCAAAATAATCCATTATGAACACAAACTATAAAAGAYATCAAATAATTTATAGATGGATTAGAATACTTGCATCTGATTATTCTCTAGCACAGTGTATTAGACATGATACAGCACAAAGGAAAGGATGATCACTTTTCTGGGTTTACTATCTTAACATATATGTGTGTTCCCCAAATCTGCTTTGTAGACTCTTTCAGAATTAACAAAAGTGAATAGTGAAAACAGTAGTTTAACCAGCAATATAAATCTTGCTTTATAAGCAGATTGTTAACATAATAAACCAGGATGTGCTRTAAATTATTATGAATTTATGAGCAGGTCCTATCACCTGGTGGCTTAGGAAATGTTRTGCTGGAGCATGAGGCTAAGAATATTGACGCTGGTTCATTGTGTGGAACTGGCTATATTACTTAACCTCTTTGCACTTAAATTTCCCTCTCTCAGAATAACAAATATTTACCCACCTTTAAAAAGTACCTACTGTTCTTCAGAGAAGTGCTGAATAAATAGAGTAGTATTACTATCAGCAGCAGGTAATCCTGTTAATCTAACATGCACCCTATGGGTGTGTTGAATATGTTACATACCACTTGTTCATTGTAGCTAGATTAACAAAGGTTATTACAGGGATTAACTCTTAAGTAATGGCTGCAGCTGCCCACCACGCGTATTTCCTACAGTCCTAAAGTAGGGCTTGAAAAATCCTCGTGCACATAGTGAGCAGAAGGAATGTAYTTGACTTCTGCAGAACCAGCTTTTTATTCACAAGAGCAATGTRCTTACCAGTAAGAGGTTTGCAACACAAAATGGTGCACTGCCTGATAGCTGCTATACTGCTGGCACCAAGGAGGACAGCTTCAGTGCTGAAGCAGCTTTTGGTCTCCAGCTACCACACCAGTCCTGCAGAGCTATTGTATGGTGAAAAGCTCAGCCTCTGCTGTGCTGTAACATCACCTGCCCACTCCTAAATGCAGCTCCCCAATTCATGTCTAGACTATTGTATAAAATACTAGCTGGAGAAAAGACCCTCCCCAGCATAATGTTACTTCAAAGCTGGCCATGCTTTGAGCAAAGGGTTGAACCAAATGACCTCCAGAGGCTACTTGCCACCTAAATTATTCCATGATCCTATAAACTTAGGTGTAGTTTTAGCAGCCTGGAACTCAGGAGCAATTGAAAATCCTTCCTTGGATACTGAGGACATATTTGTGTAGCTATCTCACAGTAAGGTCTGTGTTGCTACAGCAACACCTTTATCAGTGCCCAAACTGGTTTCAGGGTAGTTCTGGTAAGACACTGTGAGCTGCTGGCACACTTCTCCTGGAATACAGATCTACTCTCAGAATCCTACTGTCAGCAGTTCACTAGCTTTATTATGTCCCTGTCGTTTCAATGATACTTTGAGAATCTCTGAGCTGTAGTAGACAGTGGCAGTGTTTTTGACAGAGGAGGGCTGGAATAGAGTCTGAGGGAGAAGAGGGTATAGAAAACACTCTATTGCCTGCATACGTTGCAATTAGGAATCTCTTGCTGGAGAGGGAAGAGAGGGAGGGTGAGAGCATATACTTGTAAATGCTTCTCTTAGCAGCTAGAGAGGTTGGAAAGCTCGAGCATGACTGGAGACTGATATAAAAATTGATGTCTAGCACAAACGCTTCCCCCCCATCTCTCTTTTGTGTTTTTTTTTTGTTGTTGTTTTTTTTTTGTTTGGTTTGGTTTAGCAGTTAGGTGTTGGCTTTTTTTCTCTTCATTACTGTTACATGGAAGTTTGTTGTATTGGAATAGACTTCTAGGAGTCCAAATTTGCATTTTCAACTGTAGCCTTTTCAAATCATGTGCTAAGCAGTCAGACTGGATCATTATTTGTGTGGGAAAACTGCTGCCTCTTTCTTCAGTCAGACATACATTGTTTAGGGATGTCCGAGACTATTACCACTTCCCAATACCAAAATGTTGGGAGTGCTTTCTATGCTATTCTCATACCATACACTGACCTTTGTGAGTCATAAGTAAATGCTAACCAAGGAACTATTATCTGGTCTTACAAATAGCAACATTAAAGAGAAGTATTATAAGTCTTTAGGAAGGAGTAAAATCTGTGGAGATGGGGTCCTCTATAAAAAGGCTGTAGAAGGTAACCCTCATCTCAGTGGTTATATTTTTCCTTTTTCTGAAGCCTCTAAATTGTTTGTTTGAATCGTACTTTTGTTCCATTTCAGGCTTGCAACTCAGCCTTTTTAGTCCCTGGGAAGACTAAATTCTTGATCTTGCTCCCATGTGATGAGAGAGAAGCAGGATGATACTGCAAATTTTTCTCCTATCCTGATTGTGGAGAAAAAATACAGTTATATAACATGTCCGTATAAAGAGACGTATTTTCCCTGACATCCTTTTTACTGTTTCTAGAATTAAGTAGAACTAGAACTAGCTGTTTTTAGTGTGTTGGAATTTCATGCCTATACATGACAAGAGAGTTAGCACCTTTCTTATGACCTATGCTTTGACACTCAGCATTTCTCTTTGCATTTATACCAGAGTACAAACTGAGGAGAAAACAGGTATAAAGCAGTGCATGGTTTACACACCTGGAGAGGAAAAGAAGTAAGATGTAAACAAGCAAGGTAGGCACATTGTGGTGTATGAGAAGAGAAAGAAAGCCCTTGTAGAAGTATGGGAAAACCCCTGGAGAGGTGAGATTACTGCTCACCTGGCAGTACTCCTGAATAGCTCCTATGGGAAGGCACATTTGCCAGGTGTGCAAGTGCAGCCAGCTTCCTTCTGCCTCCCCTGGGGCAATTTGCACAAAACTGAAATCTACAGTTGCCATATCCAGATTTCTACTAGGATTTAAATTGATCCTGGGGTCAAGAGTAGTTCTTTATTAAAACTTGCAGTGAAGTAGCAKTTATACAATTATTAAAGCATGTTTTTACAGAGCCACATTGGTTTACTAATTGCTAAGTACAGGATACTGCTAAAGAGAGTGTTGTCGGAGATCTCCCATTGGTTGGTTAAGGGCAGTTCAGCAAGGGATGGTGAGGAACCCCACTTGCTTCTCTTACTACCTTGAATTTTTTTATTACATCATTCCATGAAGACAGCCTGTCTCTAGAAAGTGCTGAGGCCAGCCTGTAACTGTCCCTTAGCTTCTGCCTAACATATTTTGGGCTGTCTATAGCCTCCTCCACATTTATTCTTTGTTTTCTTGAAGGAAACCTTGTCTCTTCTGCC
This sequence comes from Rhea americana, assembly GCF_003343005.1. Taxonomy (NCBI): domain Eukaryota; kingdom Metazoa; phylum Chordata; class Aves; order Rheiformes; family Rheidae; genus Rhea; species Rhea americana. Next base: position 4,698,565 of record NW_028186546.1, read on the forward strand.
CATGAGAGAGGCCCCTTTCACTCATTATTTACAGCTTCTTGTTATCTTTAACATTCTCATCTGCATGGCGCCTCAGTGAGACCTCAAGGCCATACACTGATCATATTTCCCTCAACATCCCTTTTTAAAGCATTTAGTGTTCACACTAGCACTTAATTACCTTTCTCCTTTTCTCTCTGCTTTAATGGAAGGAACATAATCAAGTCATCCTCCAGTGTATTTACTGTTTTTATTGTAGTCATATATAAACAGTCACAAAATTCAAATAAAATTGCAGCCTTCCGGTGTAAGAATATAAGAATTGACATACTGGACCAGAACAAACTCTGTCTATCTTAGTATCTCCTCTCTGCCAGTGGCTAATAATGAGGTCTTAGAGAGGCATATATCAGCAAATTTAAAGAATAACTTTCCCTTGGTCTTAAATCAGTATGCATCAGACACGGCAGTTTGCCCAGGAAGTGGTCCTTTTCCCTTCCTTTTCCAGAATGATCAAATGTCCTTTAAAAAAGCAGAACAGGGTAGATCTCGCTGCTGGTTTCCAGTCTTGAGGAATGCATTTTATAATAGAAGTTCCTCTTGCAGTTCTCCTTTCAGTAGTGTCCCTTCCTTCACACAGGGAACGTCTCTCTCTATGCTTGCCTTCTCTCTTCACTCCAACAGACATGCAGAGTGTTCACAAAGAAGAGCCTCAAGAGGAAGATTATGAGGATTTGGACATACTGTGGGAAAATCCCAAGCTGACATTCTCCAAGCATCCAACCAAAACAGTACATGGAGGTGAGAGATACTTGTCACATCACCAATGCTGCAGGAAACTGAGACATGAAGAATCATTTCAGAAAACGCTAGCAAAAAACCTAGCACCCACTTATCAAGTCCTCTGAGGGAGAACTGCTGTCCATTCCCTTCTGTCTCTTTATCCCTCATGCAATGTTACCAAGTGCCGTTGGTCACAGTCTTCTTCATGCATGTCAGTCATGGCATCATGGCCCCTTTTTTTCTTTCTGGGGAATCAGGCAAGGTATTTAAGGAGCACATCTTGCTCTCTCTTTGCAAACTTATCAAATATGTGAGTACATTCTTGACTGGCAGGGACTGGCGAATAAAGGCCTCATAAAAACCTAAGGGAGTTGCGTGTCACATCCCTAAGAAATTGTAGTGTTATTTTTACCTGCTGTAGAAGGAAGATATGCAGTCTGACCCACATGTACCTTCCAGCAGTCTGTGTTCTTCTCYTTTTACGCTTGTGCTGTAAGCTGTCCACAGCAGGGCGTTTTAGGAGTGACAGAGACACAGATCATTTGGAGACATGGAACAGAAYCGATAGTTGTGCATGACTGGTTTGAGGTGAAAGCAGAGTAGTATGTAACCAGAAGAAGAGACCTCATATGGGTGTCAGAAGTACTGTAATAATAGCAGTAATTTATTGATGTCTTTATTAAAATTCAAGGCTGAAAGAGTAAGTTCCAGTCTAAGATAAGATCCSTTTTTCATCAATTTATAAAATTCTGTAATCCAAGTATTTTGTTCATTCTGAAATGATAGAATGGAAAAGATGCAGACCATGAATTTGGCTTATTTCCTTTGGACTTGGAGAGTTTGCGGATGCCTCTCAGTTGTTAATGAGTTAATCCAAGACACATGGATTTATTCCAAGGGAGAGACATCCTGGTAACCCATGCCTTATAGAAGGCAATATGGGAAAGCAAAGAACAAACTTTGCCAAAGATAGTTTTGATGCAAAAGTTGAGGTATTCAGAGTTTGATATTTGGAGGTACTGAGTACAGTTGACTAATGTTTGTGCTGTAGAATTTTGYATTAGAATATTTGGGGTCAAGCTCTCTCGTGTTGCTTACCCAAAGCCAAACAATAAATTCAGATGTACTGGTTTCCATGCATTTCCCAAGCTGTTGTAATGAGTCATAAAGACTGAGGAGAGGTTCTTAGCAATTCCCAGACCAGACCACACCACTTTTGAGTCAAATAGGCATTTCTTAATCTCTCTTTGCTAATGGCTGTAGCTCTGAAGCAAGTAATTCAATAATAAAACTGGAAATGGCAGCCAAGAAATACTGACTGTCTCCACATGCTTTAACAATACCTCCATAGACTGTTATTAACCTTTTCATATCTGGTCCACATCTGTTTGTGAATCTGCACTTTTAGAAATAGACATTTTTTCATTAGTGCCTTCAGGAGTTACATTCTTCTTGCATTTTTGCTGTAAATGTCTGGAGTTTTTTACCTTTTTTCCCCCTTTTCTTTTTCTTCTTTACCTCTCAAGTAGAAGTTAGGGGGTAAATCCAAGAGACTGTTCTGAGCAGAAAACATTTCTCCTCAAGAGGTTGTGCCTATGTATGTATAATCCTTGATTATACAGCAGAATACCTGTTTATTAATCGTAGCTTGCTTCTACCTTTTTGGTACTGTAACCCTGCAATCCAGTGTATGTACCCACAGATGGTGTTACATGTATATTTAATTTATTTATATATTCATTTTGTTACTTTCTATTTTCTTCACATGACCTTCAACACCTAAATATCAACACAGGTTTCCTCYGTGATACTTTTCTCTGTACCTGGTTTCCTAGCTAGGCTTTCTGATCTTCTCAGACTATTCATTTCAGAATGAAATGCCTAGAGACATTTCARCCTCCAGGACTGTATAACCCTAATYCTGTATAGGCTTGGTGCGTTGGAGGACGTGCCTTCTTGATAAGTATTAGCTCAGTCCCTGCACTGGCCACCTCTTGGCCTTTTCTGGATTTGGTTACCAACATAGTGTGCTGTGTGTGTATATCAGTCATTCTTCTTGCTCTAAGAAGTCTTGAGCTTGGCAGTTGGTGTTCAGCTGTGAGGCTGACCTCCTTCCAGGGCCAAAGAGGAATGAGACTGATTATGATAATACTGTTGGGGATCTGAGTTCTCTGTGGCAGTGAAGGCCACAAGAAAAATAGTTGCTAGGAGAAGGCTACATAGTATTTAGGACAAGGGTGGAGGCTCKCCTTTCCCTAACAAAGTTGCTTTCCTTTGCTCTTTTATTTAGGARATAGAGATTAAACCATCCAATGGCGCAATCTGCCTAGGATTTTCCGTGGCCTGACTTTCTTCCATTGCCAAAGCTGTTCCAAAATGTCCCAWTAGCATCAAGGGGCATCTCCACTCAGCTGGCTGTGTAAATTAATTCATGTCTGTCCCTACATCTTTAATTCTTCTTGTATCTCTTTCTACTATTTCCTTATAGCCTGAGTCAGACAGTTTAATAAAGAAAAGGCTTTCCTTGAGCAAAGCTTCATCTTGAGGATGCTTGGGATGTYGTATGCACAGCTGATGGTCACAGGGTTGTAACGCTGTTGTTCTGAGACAGAACCATGCAGGCAGGAGGCATTGTCACCCTTCCACTAGTGACTGAGGATAGCTGAATTTCTCCCTTCCAACCTTTATTTACTAATTAGCTATATAAAGAAAACTGCCTGGCTTCCCATTGACAGACTCATTAGTCTTTCAGTCACCAGATCTACTTTGCTACCCATCTCTATGTGTTTGTTGAGGTCTAAGATTAGTCRACAATCATCAGGGAGTGATAGTGTCAGCTGTGTACCAAAGGGCAACACAGGAGTCTTGACTTACTTCCATGTCCTGCTTACCCTTATCACAGAGAGCTGCCAATCAGAGGAAAATACCTTCAAGCCTTTCTGACTTGCTGCCCAGAAAAGAGAGCTGCAAGGCAGCAGTTGCAGAGGCTGGACAGAGTTGCACAAAAAATTATGGGCTGGAAGATGCTTACAAGAAAAGCTGGAAGGAGCCAAGAGGGCATGAGGGTCAGAGTTACGTTTTGYGCACTGAAATGTTTTTGCTGCAGCTTTAGGTGTTGTCCTCTTTGTCATACCCCTTTATGATCTTGTATCTTCTTGTGTGGGTCCATTTTTTTATGCTTCAAATATACTGCCAGCACTTAGAGGGAAGTAGTGTGTACTGTGCTGGTTACAGGAATATTTGTGCAGAGGTCTGTGCCATATACTTAATAATATCACATCATTGACTGTAATAATGCTGTGGAGTGTTTGTCAATGTACAGTCTAAAACCTCCTCACTAAATAATCCTGATACATGACAAACCTTTGATAACAGATTTTAAAATCTGTAGTTTCATTGTTGCCACTCCAAGTGCGTATCTGGCCATAGTATACAAGTAAAGCACCCACAGGATAATTAACTGGCTTAGAGTTTGGGCTAGGTAGCCTAATGGCTCCTTTGGAGAGAAGGTAGTTCTTCAGGAGAGCAGTGTTGTCTGCAGAAAATGACTAATTTACACTTGGTTTTAGCAACAGATCACCCAATCCTGTCTTTGCAATGSTTGTACAGTAATCAAAATACCTTCACCAGCAGTGCTGCCATTGTAGACCCCGATTATCCTGGAGGCAGGAATGTTTGGTGGTGGCCCTGAATCCCCAGCTGTAGTCCACAGCCTGTCTGTAACCAGAAAATATTGCTGTTTGTAGTGGAAATGCAGCTGGAAACCCAATGAGTGGGTCATAACTTGTTACAGGTCACAAAGTGAAGTGGAAGTTCCCTCTGGTGGAGGAACAGACCCACTACAGGGGAAGAGCAATGTGCTGATGTAGGTGCATGGTTCTCTTTGAAGATGGTTTTCAGGGGTGCTGAAGTTTAACTACATGTGTATCCTTACCTGCAGCTTCAGCTGAAGGTTATGGGCAATACAGATATTGTGGCAATCTGGTCCAGAGAGCCTACAGAGTAACAGATTGGACACTCGTTGTGTAGGGCTTTGAGCTGAGCTGAAGAAAGGTGCTGAGTAAGGGCTGGATATTGTTCTAAAATGAACATCCCCTCGTGGAAATGGAGAGAGGTGTGAGCAAGGCAGTGGCCTCGGACTGAAGAGGCCTGTGATGAGCTCCAAGCTCTGCTACCTCCCGTTGGAAACGCTCGGTCTCACCGCTGACCTGTTCCTCACAGGCTGCTAATGAAACATGGGGGAATTTCAGTCGCATTCAGCTATGTTGTTCAGAATGATGGGGTCAATTTGCTGCAGGCATGAAGTCCTAGGAAAGAGCGAGGCCTGGAGGCAGAGATCCTGCCGTGCAGCGGGGGTTGTTGGACCCTTGGTCCGAGTGCCTGAAACCGGGCTAACTGCTCCGWGGAGCATCCTGAGGAGAAGTGAAGCCTGCAGCTGATTTCTTGGTGGCAAGCTTGAGCTCCAAGGCTCACCGCAGGACTGTGAAACACCCTGCGAATTCCTGTGGGCGTGGGTGTGCTTCTGGGAGAGGAGAACCCCAAAACGGTGGAAAATGCTTTCTGAGAGCCTAATTCCATTTGAAACAAGCCGTGCCAGCACGGTGCGGATGAAGAAAGGAAACCTCTGGAAGAGCAGCCTGCGGGTCAAGCCAGCACCCGCTGTTTGGTGTGCGGGCAAAGGGAAATCAGGCCCAACAGCCGTCTGAGGTCCCCTAATAAAAATTAACGTGGAGGGGAGGTTGCCGGCTGCCACCCACGGGTGGCGGGTGCTCCTCGCTCCGCGGCGAGCTTCGCCCTGGCCGCGGCAGCTCAGCGCTTGCCGGGGGCGGCTCAGTGGGGCGAAGGGCCC